>NW_010419097.1:4650-6576 GCF_000710305.1 Buceros rhinoceros silvestris
CCCCTCCTCCCGGGGAGTGCCCGCTGGCAGCCCACTCTTGCCCACAGCGAGCTCAGAGCATCCGCCTTAAACCTGGCCAAGGCGTGAGGAAGTGTGTGTCTGTTCGTTATGCAGATGGGCCAAAGGTAAACAAAGTTTGGATGAGATTACCCCCACCTTTTGGGATGGTGGAGGGGCTGTGTGTGCCCGGCTCTCCAGACCAAGGAAGCGGGTTGGTGTCTGGCTGGCTGCAGGAGCTGTGGGATGGGCAGCTGCCCCCAAAGGCCCTGGGTGAGCTGATCATCTCAGTGTGTTTCAGGCCCTTCTGATCTGATATCAGAGTATCGCCGAAGCTCACCCCATCTGGGGGAGCCGCTTCAGACCTATTACCAGCCCAAATTACAAAAATAACTTGACATGACAAGCGCCAGGGCTGCTCCATCCGAGCCCCAGCAGGACGGTAGGCAGCTTCAAAAACCATCTCCCAGGGCAACAGGGTCTGACCTTTCGTTTCACTGTTGTGTGCTCCATCACTATCAGAGTATCGCCGAAGCTCACCCCATCTGGGGGAGCCGCTTCAGACCTATTACCAGCCCAAATTACAAAAATAACTTGACATGACAAGCGCCAGGGCTGCTCCATCCGAGCCCCAGCAGGACGGTAGGCAGCTTCAAAAACCATCTCCCAGGGCAACAGGGTCTGACCTTTCGTTTCACTGTTGTGTGCTCCATCACCAGGATAAACAAACACAGCCTGGCCCTGGGGCTCCTGTTCACCTTTCCAGGACTGCGGCTCTGTCACAACCTGTTTGAAAGCCACCCCCGGACCCCAGGAGATGCCTGTGTCATGGCAGGACAGCCCGTGCCTATGCTGACACTGGGTTCTGCAGGGTTCAAGGACGAGGGCACGGCCAGGCTGCCCACCTTGGGGGTGGACCAAGCAGAAGAAAGTTAGGGTCCAGCTCAGGCTCTCCTGGAGCGCGTTACTTGCCGGCGTTAGTGGTGAACTTCACCCCTAGTGGCTTTTCCTCCCCTGGCCGAGGGACAACCGTTCCTTGAGCATTCGCAAGGAACATGCAAGCCCTGTGTCTCTGCCAGTCCTCATGCCCAGGGAGACAGGCACAACACCCACTTGGCACTGGTGGCATGTGCAGGGAGCCAGTGGGAGATCCCGTGGGACGAGCCAATGTCGTTGCTACCCTCGCCAAACCCATCCGTTGAGATATTTCCCTATCTAGAAGTGCCCACAGTGGCCAGCTGGGGACACGCAGGGGCTTGGGGTGACACTGGGGGCCAGTGCTCTCAGAGCCTGACCTCCCCGTAGACTGGCACTGGGGCTGGAGCTTCCTAAACCGAGTTACCTGGAGGCGGGAGCAGCAATTCAACTCCTCTTCAGGTATCACAGAAATCCTGCCAAGAAGGAAAGTTGTAACTACTCTGGTCCCTCAAACTGCCCTGGCACTGTCTTCTGGCTGCCATGGGCACCCTGGAATCCCCGCTGCCCGTTAGCTGACCTGTGGAGAAGGTTCTCCAGAGTCTGATAAGGGCTGAGCTGACGCAGCAGCTTCTCCGTGCTCTGTTCCTCCTCCACAGCCTCCTGCTCTCACAAGGCTCACAAGAGGATTAGGAAGTTAATCCTCTTTGAGGCGTTGTTGAGCTCCGTGTTGAGCCTGACTGAAAGAGCCCAAAGCTGTGAAGCACAGCAGGGCACTGGCACGAAGCCTCTTTCCTGCCTGGAGCAGCCCCGTGGGTGACCCCCAGCTGGTCCTGGTGGCAGTGGCCCTATTGCCACCCCATTCCCCACCCTCAGACACCAGCCCGTCCCTGGGGCCCTGGGAGCAAGGCAGTGGCCCCACCAGGCTGGTTCCCTCCATCCCGCCCTGGCTTGGCTCCTGCAGCCTTTCCCCCCTGGCTCCAGGGGGAATGGTGGGAGAAGGAACATTTCCTC
>NW_010419097.1:7012-10985 GCF_000710305.1 Buceros rhinoceros silvestris
CATGGGATCTCTCCCTTGCTTAGCTTGTGGTTCCAGCTTGTCGGCTTGGCTGCCTTCGGGGAGCATCAGCCCTGGAGAGATGCAGAGTGCTGCCCTCACCCGCTCCCCTCCGTGGGCCTTTGATCCAACTGCAAAGCCAGAAAGGTTCTGCCATGGGCAAATAAATACCCAGGAAAAGGATCTGTGTGGAGGCATCGAGGAGCAAGGAAGGGAAAGTTTCAACTGCAGTAACAGATGGGCAGGGGGAAAATGCAGCTGGGAAATTTTGCAGCTTTTTGTGCTCTTTTTCCTCACTTCAGGCTGAGGAGGCGGGGTAGCTGCTCCTCCATGCTCGCCCATGCTGGCTGCATGCCGTGGGGGGATGCAGCTCTGGAGCTGCAGATCCCAGCCTGCCCTGCAGGTCAGCGTTCGCAGCTGCTGGGGGTTCGGTTGTTCGTGGTGGACTCAAGACACTGCAGCAGTGTCCCGGCAGAGCCAGAGGATAGTCACCAGGGCACAGCAAGGTGCTGGAGGCAGTGATGCCACCATGGTGGTTGTGATGGAGAGAGTGATGAGGAGCAGTAGTGGTGCTGCTGGGACCAGAAGATCCAAGAGCCACAGGCAGTGCATGGGTTGATGCCTTCTGGGCTGCCTGAGCCCTGCTCCTTCCCACATTGAGGATCCCAGGAGGGCGAAGATGACTTGTGGTTCCTCCACAGGGCATCACAGGCAGTGGCATAGACCGGGCTGTCCGTCCACGTGGCTGCATTGCCCTTGCAGATCAGGCCCCTGCCAGGGCCCAGCATGACTGTGCTGCTTCCCTGCTGTGTCACCAGCCCTGGGGATGACATTTCTGCCTCGAGGGGTGTCAGCATCCTCCCCTGCTACCTGCCCGTGTGTGGATGCTTCCAAGCAAAGGGAGGGATGAGGCTGAGAAAAGGACTGAGGAAGAGACCAAGAGAATGGAGTTCCTCCTAACACTGCTAGTGCCTTCTAGCACACTTTGCTTGGAGCTTCCAAAAATACCACCACTCCTTATTTAGGGTCACGGGAAAACTCCCCTGGCGTGCAGTCATCTGACAGGAGGAAAGTCTCGAGTGTCTTTTCCCAGGTGGGAAAAGCAAGGCTCCCTGCGACAGGCTCCCTGGGACAATGGGAGCCCTTTGGGGGCAATTCCTGATTTGTCTTCCCAGCTTCACAGTCCTCCCAACCTGGGACCTCCGCCTGCCCTCGGCTCGTAGCTGGAGAACGCGTACTGCACGCAGCCCCGCTGCCGTGGCGGACTTGGTTCACTCTCTCCCCGCTGCCCAAGATGGAGCAATGCTGCTCCAGGTTGTCTCTGCCACTTCACATGCCTGTTCAGAAATCTCCTGGCCGACCTTGGCCCTTCTTTAATCCACGTTTGGTAACTTTCCACTGCTCTGAGCTCTGGCTTGCCTGCTTTGGGGTGAGAGAAAACTGGTTGTGCTGGGCAGGAACCACTTCTTGTCCCTGGCTGGTTCTACCTGGTAGCCCACCGTTACGAGTGAGTGCCTAGCTCCCCAGCCCTGCCTCAGGGGGTTGTGTGATGCACCGACATGGGTGGCTGGGCAAGACACGGCAGACAGGGCACCTCAGCACTTGCTTTACCCCTCTCATATCAGCCACGGCCTCCAGATTTGCGTGGTCCCAAATCACTTGGATAGTCCCCACCCAACTGCCGACTGGTGTGTGCAAGGGGTTAACTCTTCCTGGCATCAAACGTGTCCCCATTTCTTGGTGCCAAGGTGAGCACTCTTTTCTGCCGAACAAGGGATTTGGTCTACCCCATCTTTTACTTGTGGGCAAACCCACCAAGCCGGGGAAATTGGGGAACACGGCACTTTCTGGGGTCTGTGGAATGTTCCCACCTCATGTCTGGGGCTGCTCTGCTCATGAGAAGCAGCCAGACGTGACATCCTGCCACCTTTCCACACAAAGTGTGGCCCCATCCCTGTGTCCCGGGACGCCTGGGTCCTGTCTCCCCTCGCTGTTGTCCCTGGTGGATCATTGAGCTGGAGCTCACAGCCACACCAGGTGTCTGGGAAACTGGTTGAGGATGCAGCAAACCCACCCTCCGCGTCCTCTGCTCTGAGCTTCCCTAGGGCCAGTCCTTGTGTCGATGGGATGGGGACAGCAAAAACCTGCTGTTTTACAGGGAAACCTGAAAACTCATTCCTTCCACACCCTGCCTGAGATAAGCCTTCCTTGAGGGTTTGTTTATTAGGAAACTTCCCCCCTCCCGGCCCCTGAGCTCCCTTTGCTGTTAAACCCAGAGGAGAAGCAATACTTGGGCAGGAGCAGCTGGACCCACCTGGGGTTAGAAACCCATAAAAGTTGTGCAGCTCCATTGACCAGGAGCTGCCGGGCTCCAAGCTGCACTGGGTACCCGATGTGACCCCGTGTCCCCCCAGCCCCAGGAGAAGGGGGGCTGCTGGCCTCAGCAGGGCAGGGCAGTGATTTGGCTGGTCCTCCAGCTGTCGACAGGGACTGCTCTTGGCCTGGCAGGGAAGTGGGGGGGACATGCAAGTAGGGGGACTTTGGTCAACCATGACCAAGGAAGATGGCTATCGGGTGGGCCTGCAGCAAAGGGCAGGTGATGGCTCGCTATCAGATGCCTTTAGGGTGACCAAATAGCCGTGTAATGGGCTGGGTGCTGGAGTGGGCTGAGGGCCCTGGGGGTGCAGATTGCAGACTGGATAAGCCACCTGGGTAGTTCAACTCCCATCCATTATTTAAATGCAAAGGTAAATGCTTTCATTTCTTCAGCTGGAATGGTGCCACCAGCTCGGCCACCTCCTGAAGGTCCCATCCTGGTGGCCTGCAGGCAGGAGTACCTGGACAGCCACGGCAGGGCAGAGAGGGGAGCCACCTTCTCTGCAGGGGTGCCACCAGCATCCCTGGGGACAAGGTGCAAAGGCTGAGTGGCAGGGTGGCATCAGGGACGTGTGACTTGTCCCTGCACCCTCCTCTCTGCTCTGCCCTGGTGCTGTGGCCCCATGGCCCAGCCGTGGCAGCTTGCCACGGGATTTGGGCTGCTTCTTTCCACAGGAAAAGGCTGTGTCTCTGCAGGGCCTGCTGCAGGAGGAATCCAGACACTCGTGGCTCCTGTGAGGGCATTTCTCCTCCTGACAACAGCCTTCAGCCATAGCAGCCTGCCCCTCACTCCAGCATGGGACAGTCTGGTGGGGTCCCAGTGCTGATCCAGCAGAAGCAAACAGTCAAAACCCACCCATGTAAATACCGACCTTGTGCAGCCAGAGCCCACGTCTGGCCATGTGCTGCTGGTGGCTAACCCTGAGCCCCCGAAACCTGGGGAGTGCGTGGCCCTTGTGATGGAGAGCCATGGCGTGTGGCCACTGCTGGAGCAGGCAGGGGTCTCCGGAGAGGAGAACGGAGCAGACAGCCGCAACGCCCGCTCGGGGGTTTTCCCTTTAATGGTTTGGTTTTTGTTTTGTACATTCGTAAGACTGTGAACAATAAACACTGTGTGACTGGCCTCCACCTCCCACTTGCCCCTCCCCGGGCTGTACGCAGAGGTGAGAGAGGCGGTGAGCGACATGGCGAAGGCTGCTGGCGCCAGCTCTGCTCGCGGGAGGAGTGCCCGGCTGGCAGCGTGGGCACCGCGGAGCAGGAGAGCATCCCAGCTGGGGGCGGCGGGGTGGCGTCAGGGGCTGGGGAGGGAGAGGTGACTTGTGTGCAGGCAACATCTCAGCTAAACAGGGGTGAAAGGCAGCACTGCCTGGTGCTCTGGGCATGGATCTCCTTGCTGAAGCCCAGGGCTGCTGGTCACAGAGCTCAGCTACTCCTCCCGTGTCTTGGACCTCCAAGGCACCTAAGTTCAAACGGGGATTTGCTAAAAGCAAAACCCAGAGTGATGCCTGGGGCTGGGAGGAGATGGGGCTCCCGGGCGGGCAGAGGGGTCTAGACGTCTTCTTGTTCCTCAGAGAGGCTGGGGTGGGCGGGGAGGTGCTAC
>NW_010419097.1:11091-12738 GCF_000710305.1 Buceros rhinoceros silvestris
GGTTCCTCAGAGAGGCGGGGTGGGCAGGGGAGGATGTCCCGGGAAAACGGGGCTCCAGCTTCTTGGCCGTGCATGTGGGCACCCTGCCATGCACTGGATGAGGGTCCTGGCATGAAAGGTGTCCAGAAAAGATGTTGTGAGGGAGACTAGGAAGCCCTGAGATGTGGCAAAGGGAGACAGTGGTGCCAGGGCTCTGTGAGCAAGAGAGCTGGGAAGGGGTGGGAGACAGAAGGCCCCAAGGTGGCAGAGGGGTGCAGGGTGGCAGAAGAAGCTGGAGAGAGACTGGCGGGCTGTTGGGGTTGGGTAGTGTGAGCCAGGTGCTCGGCTTGGAGAGAGCTGCTGTGCACTTGGTGTTACGGCAGCCAAAGATGACAGCACTGTACAAACCCAGAAAGGCCCAACACCATCTCCCCTGGACTCTGGGATGGAGGATCCTGCACCCAAGCTCTGGGGTCTGATCTGGTGGGTCTCATGACCTTCGCTTGCTCCTTGTGGAGCCAGGACCGTGCTGGGAAGCAGCAGGTCATGGCCCATCAGGAAGATCTGGAGCTGGCTCAAAAGGGCCGTGGTACTGAGCTGAGCATGTCTCCTTTCGAATGCCCCCACCACCCCACACTTTTCTCCAGAGAGGAGACACCAATAACTCTACAGGTCTGTGTGCTCTCAGCAAAGTCCTTCGGTGAGAAATAAACCCCTTTGGTGAGGTGGAAGCTTTGTCCAGGGAGTAACTGTGGGAAAAGAGTCCACTCTTTCTGTTGTCTGGGTCCATCAAAGCACTTGGGAGTCCCAGGTCCCTCTTGTGGGCTTGTCGTCTTCAGCTACCCACAGCAGGATTGTCCTCTTCGTGCCCAGAGCAGAGCTGGTGTCTAAAGCTCCCTTGCTGTGCTGTGTAGGTCCGTTAGTTGTGGCTTGGCTTGCTGTCCATTTGTCCTGCCCTCCTGACTCCCATCCTGGCTCTTCTTATTACAAAGAACAAACCACCAGGTCAGGTCCGTGAAGACTCTAGTGAGACCCCACCACCACCATCTGAATGGGGGGTGTGGATGGGAGAGGAAAGGGTGCCTGGCTTTTCCAAGCTGGGAGGAACACATTATACCCACCACAGCGGGAAGGAGTCCAAGAAACCCTGGCCCAAGCAGCAGGACATCCTGAGCCGGAGCAGATGCTGCTCAGCAGGGTGGCGGGGGACAAGGGAGGCACGACTACCCTGCGGTGGGTACCAGAGAGCCCCAGTGAGCACAGGGAGGTGGCCTCTCAGGAGGGCCAGCAAGCAGCCGGGGTGGTTGCCTCTCCGGGGGGTTGCGCTGGCTGAGGCGTTCCAGCTTGGGACAGGCCATGTTTGTTCCATCACTGTTGTTTTCAGGGTCTTTGTCCCTTGAGCAGTGGGGTTCGTGGCAGCATTGTCTCACACATTTTGCTGTCCCATGTGTCATTATTTGGAGGATCAGGACTAGTGGGCAGGAGCTCATGGGAGCTGTGCTCTGCAGGGTCGAGGTTTTAGTGAGGAACATGCATCATGTCTGCACGGGGAGAGGCCATCAGGCAGAGGGAGGGAAGGTCCTTTCTGTGTAAAGGCAAAAGAAGGAGACAGACCCCGGAGGACTGGTGGGCAGGAACAAGTCCCTACAGCCCAGCAGTCCCCACACG
>NW_010419097.1:12854-14477 GCF_000710305.1 Buceros rhinoceros silvestris
GCCCCATGGCAGTAATGCTCAGGACCCAGGTGTGGCGCTATGGCAAGGTGGCTCCTGTGCCATCCTCTCATTGTGGCTGGGAGAATGTTCTTGTCACCACAGTGCAGAAAGTAATTGGCCCCTGGGTCAGTCCAGTTGGGCATCCAGTTCCCTGCTGTGACCCTCAAGCCACTGTGAGGTGAAGCCACCATATCTTTTCTCTGTTCAAGGTGACAGCCACAGTCTGTCTGAGCACCACCATGGCTGGGCCAAGGCTTGGCCCTGCAGATACCCTGCCTGTGGCCCCTCCCCGGTCCGCAGATCATGTCCCTGAGTGTCTCCGATGAGAAGGCTGGATGCGCCTTCTACTGAAAGCTTCATGCTTTTAGCTTGATGCTTCCCTTTTGAAGGGAGCTCCAGGACCAGGGAGCTGAGGCCGTGGAGCACGCAAAGCCCAGGAGCACCATCCTTGACACTGGGGTAGAACAGGGACTGGTTTTTGGCACCTTGGGGAGTCAACCAGGGATGCTAACTGGGACCCCACACGACGTGACCCAAGCCAGGCAGAGGTTAAGCTTTCATCCATGGGGAAGAGGAGGTGTGAAGAAGTGGGACACTAGGAAGGTGAAGCATGAGGTGTTCAGTGAGGAACTTTCAAGCGAGGTGGACTTAAGGGTCAGCATGCAGAGGGCTGTGGACACACATTGCATCTGTCTCACTGGGAAGGCTGCAGGAGAGGGAGCGTTGCATGGCCCGGCAGCCCCGGGGGCCATCCTCAGTGGTGACCGGCAGTTGAGGGCCCTGGGTGGTGGTGGACCTGCCGTCAGAGCAGAGCAGGACACTGGAGTCTGCCTCGCACTTGGTGGTACGGCTATAGTAGGGCTCCATCACGTGCCGGAGCTCCAGAGGCATGGTGAGTGGCAGGACCTCAGCCTTGATCACAGCACCCAGGTGGGACTCGGAGGAGGATGCCCGGAGGCTCTCGGAGCGGCTCATCTTGATCAGCAGGTCGATGGTTTTGTTCTCAGCCTCGAGGAGGCAGTTTGGCAGTCCCTCCCCATCTCCTGCCTCCCCAGTGGCCGCACATTTGTTGAGGGCCCCTTGGTCTTTGCCGTGTTGCTTCTGACTTCCCAGACTCATGTCGCAGGGCTCCTTCTTGGCCTGCTGGACCTTCTCCAGACCTTCAGAGGATCTCTTCACTGAGAGGTCCAGAGGTCCCTCGTGGGGTTTGGTGGCTTTCTCCAGTGCCTGGTGGATGTGGTAGAGTTCCCTTCGGATTTTGACCAGCTGGTCCCTCAGCTCTTTTTGCCCAGGGGTGTCTTCCTTTGCCAGATCAGACAGTTTCTTCTCCACCTCTTGGTACTCCTCTAAGGTTTTGGACAGGTCCCCGATAAGCATGGTTGTGGCCTCAGAGTCTGTCATGGTGGCAGAAGTCTCCTGGGGTCTGCTTTGCTTGCAGAGGCCGTGGTCCAGGCCAGCACCCACAGAGGGAAGAACTTCAGTGTCATTGCCCCTCTCCAGTTCCTCAGGCCGGCCTGCAAGCATCTCCATGGGCCAGTGGTCTAGGGCTTTGGGGAGGTGGCCAGGGTTGGACCTTGAACCACTGCAGAGAAGAAGTGGATACACTACGTAGGGAACGAGATA
>NW_010419097.1:14574-16924 GCF_000710305.1 Buceros rhinoceros silvestris
AGAGATAGAAAGATCCTCAGGCATATGTCGAGGGCCAGCATTGCCGAATCCAGCCAGTGTTCCTCCACTGCTGGCTGCCAGCACGAGGCCCTTCCAGGAAGAGCTTTGGTCTGAGCATGCAGAGCCCTGGCTGAACCTGCTCCTGCACTGGTCACCCAGGAGGTGTGTAGACCCTGACACCAGCTATTTTGTGATGCCCGTCAACATAGGGAGAGGTGGTGCTGATAAGTGATCCCACCTCAGCCAGCCAAACCTGGATTCTCCTCCTTGCAGCATGGGAGAGTATTGGTGGAAATGACCGTCCCATATCCTGACGACCCAGCCAGCCTGAGAGCAGGGAAGAGGCAGGTGGAGATGGAAAACCACGGAGAGCTTTTCCGGAGAAAGCTCCTGCGGGTGCCAAAAGCAGTGGGGTTTACAGTGACATTTTTCTTGGAGCCGCAGCTGGACGTGCACAACCAGGGGAGGAACTCGAACCTTGTTGAAAGGAGCTGTGCCCCTCTCTAGCCCCAGCTAAAAGGAAGTGTTTGCAAACATGACCCTCTGGGCTTTGAAAACAGAAGGCAAATCAAAGGAATGCAAATGAACGTGTTTAAAAACCGGCAGTGATTGTTCCAGCGCCCCTGGGATAGCTGGTGACCCAAGAGGAGATGTCCTGGTGCCTGTTGAGCACAGGTCCACTCCACACCGGCACCACATCCCTTCTGGCTCCGTATGAAAGAGGGGAAAGAGAGGGGCAGCAAGTGGTGGCACAACCCAGGTGCTTGGACACACCAAAGGCTGTCCAGGTCCCCTGTTCCTGGAGGGCAGAAAGCCCTGCTCTGAGTGGGCGTTGGTGTGAACCACCGGCCGGAGCGTGCTCCGCCCTTGAAGACTCATCTCATGGTTCAGCGGCAAGTGGGGGGCATCAGTAGTACAATGGGGTGTGAAAGATGGTCTGAGGAAGAGGCAGAGAGATCACAGGCATCTTACCTGCTCTGGGAGCTGAGTTTTCCAGGCATCAGCCTTTCGGGTCCTATCAAATCCAGCCCATTGGCAGTGAACTTCCTCTTCAGGGGGTTGCCGGGAGAGCTGCTGCTCTCCAGGCAGGTCACCACCGGTAACTCTGTCTTCCGAACACTGCTGGGGGCAAAAGTGCCATCCTTCATCCCCACCATGTTTTGGTAGATGTCAGGGGCTGGCTTTCTGCGTAGGTTGTTGAGGCCCAAAGCTGGGTTGCTCTCCTTCTCGTGAGACAGCCATTTCTCCTCTTCTTCCTGCCCCAGCATGCCAGGATGGCTGAGCTCAGAGGCTGGCTCCTCTCTGACGGCTTTGGACCAAGGAAAACCTGTCTTCAGAACCGGTACCTTCAGCAGCCCTGGTTTGGTTGGCTCACTGGGAGGTTTGGCTTGGGGTGGCGTGGGCAGGACAGAGCCCACCAGCTGCTGGGCATCTGGCTTGCTGGAGGACATCTTGCCTTCCGTGGAGCCAAAGGTGTGCTCAAAGAGCAAGGGGTAGTAGAAGCGAGGAAGGAAGGCTGAGCGCTCGGGGCTCTGCAGAGGCTGGAAGTGGGAGGCATGAGGGTGCATCAGCTGGGCTGTGGAGGCCAGGAAGGGCAGCTGAGCCAAGTGCGGGTGTGTTGTGGCACTGTTAGCCATGGTGGGGCTCAGGTAGGAGAAGAGACTGGGGTTTAATGGGTAGTTAATACCCAGCAGCGAGAGGTTGAGGCCCTGAGGTTCGTGGTAGTCGCTGTAAGCTGGAGGGGGGTAGCATGGGATGATGTTGCTGTCAGTACAAGGTGGGGAGACCTCAGGCGTGTTCCTCCTTTGCCCGTTTGCCACCAGCTTCCACTGCTCCATGAGGATCCCACTGCTGGCCAGGCATTTCTTTGGCACTTTGCAATGCTTTGGCTTCGCATCTAGGTCTGGGGAGGCCATTTCCCTGCTTTTCATGACGCGGTTCTTAAGGGAGAAGACATCCGTGATTATGAAGTCGGGCTCCACCTCCTTGCAAGGCTTGTCCCTCTTGTTCTTGAAACCAAAGAACAAAGTGTTCACTTCTGGTTCAGCTGGGTCACCTTGGCAACCTGCCTCTTCGTTTTTCTCTTTCTTCTCCCCCGTATCCATCTCCCTCAACAGGCCAGCAACATCCTCCTCCTCCTCTTGGAACGGGCTGCCTTCTTCACCAGCCCCTTCGGCAGGCAGGATCTCCACTCCTGACATTGGCTTGTCCTCGTGGCCATCCTTGCTGGGAGCCTGCTTGGTCCTAACCGACCCTCCCGACACGGCCAAGGAGTCGCAGGTCTCCTGCTCGTCCCGCTGCCCGCAAAGGCGGGGGGGCTCCCTTGTGTGCCGCAGCCGCAGCACCCGGT
>NW_010419097.1:17001-18695 GCF_000710305.1 Buceros rhinoceros silvestris
GGTCTCCGTTGTGTGCAGCAGCCGCAGCTCCGGGTGGAGCAGGTTGCCCTTCTTGTAGGGCCAATCAGACTCGATGAGGAGAGAGAGCGAGTTCTTGCACAGGCTGTACTTCATGTGGTTGTAGAGGTGGGACTTCTCCATACAGGTGAAGGGGCACTGGAAACATTTGTAGTTGTATGGCTTGCCCCATGGCCTGGGGATGTAGTGAGGCTTTTTCGGCTTCCTCTCCTTGTGCTTGTAGACTGGGGTCAGCTTGCAGCCCACATCGTCCTTGGACATGGTGGTGGGTGCCTGGAGATGGCTCCTTGTGGGAACAGAGGGGCAGGGCTTGTGAATCTTCCCACACCTCTCTGGGAACCACTCCGTGCCCTGGAAGAAGGACAGCATGGAGCTGGTGAAATGTGCTTGCAGCTCCCTGGGGACATGCTTTGCTCTGTGGGCACCTCCTGGGGACTGAGGTGCCTCCCTGAGGACTCCAGGGAGCAGAGCTGCTGGAACGTCAGTCTGGAGCTCCTGTGTTTGGGATTTAAACCCAGGCCAAGGTTGGAATTTTTGCTCACACCCGGTAGGTGTGCCCATACACACTGGCCCCTTTATTGATCCTCCTCCATCAAGCCACCCCAGAGGAAAAGGAAAACAAACGCTGCTAAAGGCATGGAAGCTAAACCCCCTCGGGCTGACACTGAAGAGCCCAGGGGACCGGAGTCTCCCCAGGGCAGCCCCAGCCCAATTTCCCTGCTGAGGGCAGGGAAGGAAAGGGAAGCCCGCCGCAGCTCAAACTGTGGGACCTGCGGGGACCTGCAGAGCTTTGCCATCTCCTGGGGAGCTGCGGTGCCAGAGCTGAGTGAAATGTTCCAAAGCTCATGCACCAAAGCTGGCGCGGAGCTGGGGTGGATGCAGAGACCTGCGGCCCTGCGCGTGAACCGGCAGTTGTGGTGCAAAGAGGACAGTCAGACGGACAGGCTGGATGGGGGGAGGCTCTGCGGACTGACCGCCTTTAGCCCGGCGTTGCTGCTGGGAGGGTGGTCCCACTTCCCCGGCCCTGCAGGGCTCACCCTGTCCGATGTCCTCCTCCTGCGCCAGGACAGGGGTAACCAATTTGAACTAAAACACGCCTCCTCGCTTCCAGGTGTCTTCCTGGAGATCAAAATGTCTGGGAACATCCCCCACAGCCCCCCAGAGGAGGGCTGGCCCATATGTGCTCCCCACTGCAGCCTCCCTGGGGACAGCGGGGTCCTGCCTGTCCTGCAGCGTGGCAGCCCACCTGGCCCAGGGCAGGCAGGGGAGCACAGGACCCTGACTCCTTGCCTCCTGGAGAAGCCAGATCTTCAGGGGCTCCACACTTACAAAGCTGGGCTCCTCCACAGACAGCCAAGCAGCAACCTCCTGCAGTCCCGGGCACACGACACCGATGCACACGCCTGCGTCTTCCCTCCGGATGCTACTTTGTCCTGGAGGGACTTGCTGGCTTCTTCCCCATTACAGCAAAACCTTCCTGGGGAGGACAGTGAACCTGAACGCTCGTTCTGAGTGTGGGGAGCTCATTTCTCAAGGGCCAAATCCTTCCCCCACGTGCTGGGTCCCCAGGGCAGAGCTCTACCCCAGGAGACCCCACAGCCAGGCTGGTGCAGGGATGCAGAGCCTGGGAAGGAGGTGGAGACAGCAGCATCTCCAGATTGTGGCAGCTGGAGCCA
>NW_010419097.1:18883-19287 GCF_000710305.1 Buceros rhinoceros silvestris
GCGCTGCATGCTGGGGCTTTGGGCAGCCAGCGCCAGGAGCTGCCCAGGGGCAGATCCAGGCAGAGGCTCAAGGAGGTGACAGCCCTTGCAACAGGGCAGTGCTCTCCACTGGACCTGAGTGCTCCCAGCCCTCCCATAGCCCGCATCCTTCTGCACATGGCCTGGGGGGCTTCCCCGCGGGGCTGGTGGGCCAAGCGCTGCAGCTCCCAGGGGTGGGCACAGCAGGGCTGAAGAATCAGGATCAGAGTGGGAGGGGCAGGAAAGGGGCTCGTGTGGCAGCAGCTCACAGAGGTGGGGTGCTGTGTTGCCCCATGGGGCTCCTCATCTCCCAGGGCTGGGTTGGATGCCTGCTCCCCTGGGGCTGACTGCTCACCCCACAGCCCCATGGCCACGTGGTTCCTCCC
>NW_010419097.1:19346-27065 GCF_000710305.1 Buceros rhinoceros silvestris
GGGTTGGATGCCTGCTCCCCTGGGGCTGACTGCTCACCCCACAGCCCCATGGCCCTGTGCTTCCTCCCCTGAGCATCCTACTCTGGGTACATGTTGCTGCTGTGGCCACAGCCTGGAAACACCATGTACTCCGCAGAGATGGTGGCCCTGGGGACAGTCCCACCAGCCCCACGCCCATGCGGTTGCTGGGCTGTGATGGGCTGAGGCATGCTCTGTGCTCTGCTACCCACCCTCCTCACCACTGGCACTGAGGGGCATCACCTTCCCCTGGGAGCATGCTGACAGGATTTGCAAGATGTGAGAGAGAATTACCTGTGTAGGACCCTTTCCACTTTCTTCCCGAGGTTTGTTGTCAAGCAGCAGAGAGTATCTCCTGCCGGCAATGGGGACAGGGAACAAGCCGTGCTGCGCAGCTGAGCTGCAGGCAGGCTTTGGGGACAGCCCTCTGCATGCCCGTGTTCGGGGTGAGCTGACCCTGCCACTAAGATCTGGTCTTTCAGAAAAGAGGTTAAAACGACCCCTTGTAATGATCCCGTGTCCCCTGGGGTTTGGGGGGAGCTCCAGGGGTGCAGACCTGGCCTGCAGCAGCCAAGGCTGATTTCTCCCCTCGCAGTGGGATGCGCAGGTAGAGCTGGAGGCCTCCTGCCTGCAGGTTCGCCGCGGTAAGTGACAGCCTGCCTGCCTGCCCGGAGGGACACGCCTGTCCTTGAGCCCTTTCTGCGTGCGTCACGCTGGTGAGCCCTGCGAGCTCTGCACACCCATGGTGGTGCTCAGGGGAGCAGAAGGGAAGCAGCAGCAGCTGTGCAGGATGGGATCCCCCCGAGAACCGCTCCCCCGCTCCAGCCACCGAGCCTGGGGTGCTCTGAGCATCCTGGATGTGGCTGTGCCCTGCTCCTCTGCCCCATCTCCCCGCACACCCACTCTGCTAGAGGGCGAGAAACAAAGAGTGGCTGAGCCAGGAGCCGCCGCCTGTTCGCAGGTCAGTTGCACAAACATTCGCTGTTTATATGCCAGAGGCAGATTAAATCTTTGCTGGGAGACTGGAACTGGTTGTTCCATTCCTGCACACCTGATCCTCCGCCTCCAACGCTGCTGCAAAAAGCCCTTCATTCCCCTCCCTGCCCGGTGGCGTGGGGACGGCAGGGAGCCATCCCGGGCAGGGATGGGCAGCTTGGAGAAGAGGTGAGAGAGGAAAGAGCAAAGGAGGAGAAGGGGAGAGAAGTGGGAAAGTGCCCCGTGTGCGAGCCAGGCAGGCTCCAGTGCAGCGAAGGCATCCCCAGAGCCGGATCAGGCCCTGCAGAGCCGGGAGACAGGCGTTGCGGCTCCTGGTTGCTGAGCAGTTCCCGCACCAGCAGATCTTCGTGGTCTGCTGAGTCTCTCTCTGCCACAACACATTATTTCCAGTGGGCTGTCAGCTGTGGCGGTGAGGGCCGTGCCTGGGGGCAGCGCGCAGCGGGGACCGAGCACCTGTGCCTGGGAATTGCAGCATCCCCGGGATCGCCGAGGGGAGGGGGGCACGGTCAGATGGAGGGAGCAGAGCAGCAAGGGGAGAAGAAAGAGAGGGAGAGACAAAGGGAAGGAAGAAGGCAGAGATGCCCAGGAATGAGAACTGCAGTCCCCAATGCTCCAGTACGTAAAAAATCCCAGCCCCAGCCTGAGCTCCAGAGCCCGGGATGCAGGGAAGGGCACGCAACCGTCAGAGTAGCATCAAAAGTCCATCTAGCTCATGTCTCCAATAACGGTCAAAAGCAGATGCCCAGGAGGTAGGGCAAGCATCTATGGTACTGCTCCAAGTTTCCTGCCCCTCAACCATCACAGCCCATCCCTACAGCTTTCCAGGTGCTGCTGCGTGCAGCACACGGCAGTGGCCCTCCCCTCTGGGAATCTGCCCAGGCTTCTCTTGAGGCTGTGGAAATGTTCAGCCCCCAAAGCATCCTGCAGCAGGGAGTTCCCGGCACGCCACGCAGAGCTTTGTCCTGCAGCTTCCTGAGCTTGCTTGATGCCACCCAACTCTTTGGCTGGAGGAAGCAGCAGCCACAGTCCTTGTGCACCCTCCAGCCACATGGTTCACCGTCACAGCCCTGTTTCCAGGCCAGACCCTACCAGAGCTCTTTGCCTTCCCTGAGCACCCTCCCAGTCTATGGTAGTGGTCTGCAGGAAGAGAGTTGGTCCGTGGGGTTTCCTGCACCAGTACAAACCAGCACTGCAGCCCTCTCCACCTGTGGGTAGGGACACCCACACCCACTGCTCAGTGGAGGGCGAGACAAAAGGACCCTGCTTAAGTGCAGCAGTCTGGTTCAAAGACGGGGCTTGCCACGTGTGTGTCCGTGGGAGGAGCTCTGCCACCGTCAACTTGTCCCGATCTGCTTTTGCAGACCCCCAAGAGCTTTTCTGGCTGGAACAAAGGCTCATCCCTCAAACTGATGTCGTCCCTTCCTTGCTGCTGTCCTCCAAGTCCTTCAACGCAGCGTGTAGGCTGCCAGGGAGCTGCAACGCTCCCATGGAAATTGGCTGCCCTCAACCTTTCCCAGATGGCTGTAGGACACGACGTGGAGGAAGGGGCTCAAGGAATGCACTGAAGTTTTTCTCCACTCACTGATGCTGGGATGAATGTCCTGCCTTGCACCTCGTCCTGCAGCTGCGGGCTCTCATGGGCTCTCGAGCTGGTCCTACCTTGCACAGGTGAGAACTTATTTTGCAGTCCCCTGCACACCCAGCACCAACTGCAGGGACAACTCTTCCCTGCACCTATGTCCACCCAGCTGCTTTCTTCTGTGCTGTCCAGGTCGCCCATGCTCCGGGGGCATCAGTGTTGTTTTAGCCTGGAGAAGAGCAGCCTGAGAGGGGATCTCATCAACGCTTATCAATATCTAAAGAGCAGGGTCAAGAGAGTGGGGCCAGACTCTGCCCAGTGGTGCCCAGCGACAGGATAAGGGGCAACGGGCACAAACTGGAACTCAGGAAGCTTCACCTGACCATGAGGAGAAACTTCTTTGCTGTGAGGAGGGTGCGGGAGCCCTGGCGCAGGCTGCCCAGAGAGGCTGTGGCATCTCCTGCTCTGGAGAGATCCCAAACCCGCCTGGACACCAAACTGGTGTCCCTGCTCTAGCAGGGAGTTGGGCTGGGTGGTCCCCAGAGGTCCCTGCCAGCCCCGCCAGTCTGGGGTTCTGTGATTCTGTCATCACGCCAGTCTGCATGGTGCTGGCATGGCTATTTGCTGGCAGCAGTTGCCATCCCAGGGACCCTGCTGCTGTGATGACCGTGCTAGCCAGTGCGGTGGGGAACAGGAGGCAGGTGCCCTTCTGTGGGCTCTCGCACTCACCATCCCTTTCCTGACACTACCCAGACTCTCCCGTTCCGGGGTTTTATCCCTTTTTTGCCAGTGCTGAGGCTGGACCAGCCAGAGAGGCATTGTGGGGAGGGAAGCGGGTGGCAGCGGGGGGCCACCAATCAATGCAAACCCCTTAGCCAGTGCGGTGGGGAACAGGAGGCAGGTGCCCTTCTGTGGGCTCTCGCACTCACCATCCCTTTCCTGACACTACCCAGACTCTCCCGTTCCGGGGTTTTATCCCTTTTTTGCCAGTGCTGAGGCTGGACCAGCCAGAGAGGCATTGTGGGGAGGGAAGCGGGTGGCAGCGGGGGGCCACCAATCAATGCAAACCCCTTTCCCTACTCGGCTATTAGCAGATATCAGGTCCCTTTTTATTTTCATAGCCTGGGGTTGTGTGATTTGAGCTTTTAAGCGTTTATTGGAGGCTGGGATGAGGGCAATTGGCCATGGCAAAGCAGCAGGCACTCGGCGAGAAGAGGGAAGCCTGGCTGATGGGGCGCTGGAGCTCTGCACCTCCCGAGCCTCACCCCCTATGGTTGCTGTGAGCTGAACCACTCTTGCAAAGTGACTGCGTGAGGCCATCCTTCTACCTCCTCCTTTGGGGGTCCCTGCATCAGTGGCTTTGAAACTGTTCCCTCCTTGAGATGTGCCTTCCTCTGGCTCCATCTCAACTGTTGCACCAAAACCTCTTCCTAGAGCCACATCATGTCTTCAGAAAGATCTGGGGTTTCCTACCTGCCCCAAACTGCCCATCTTTCCACATCTGCCCACCCACCACATCTTTGCATGTGAAGCCCAGAGGCCGTGACCCACGTCCCGTAGCTCAGTGTGGCTCTGCTGCCTGTCAGAGGGTTCTTCATTGCCAGTTACATGTCTCCATGCGTAGGGTCACCACACCAGAGAATCACAGAATCATATAATCTTTTGGGTTGGGAGGGACCTTTAAAAGTTCAACCTCCGTGCAGTCGGCAGTGCTTCACATCCCAGGGGCAAGCCGAAGTCAGAGCCATGGTCTAAAACTCTGAGAGCATTTGGATTCCCCACCTTTGGTTTTCCATCGTTCGGAGGGATTTGGAGTTTCCAGGTGGGAAAGCTTACGTTCTCTTCACAGGCAGCTTTTGGTGAGTGCCACCTGCAGACCCAAAGCTGGTCTTGGCCCTTCCCAAACACCAGCCCAGACATGAGGCAGCTCCTTCTTCGTGAGCACTGCTGCCTTTCTCGGTGCAGGCTGGCTGGGACTGCCTGCCCAGCCTTGGAGTGTTCTTCAGGCCAGGTGATGAACTTACTCCCTGCCGTGTGCTGGAGCCACAGCTCCTTCACACATACAAGTCTCCCCTAATCTGGGGTCAAAATCTCCTCCCCTTTGTGCCCTTGTTCCAGAGGTGCTTCTCTGTCTCTGGCCTCTCCTCAGCTCCTCTGCCTCTAGCCTCCATTCCCCCAAAGCAGCTGTCTGTCCCGGAATCTCAGTTAGCCTGAAGACTCCCTGGGGCAGCGCCAGCGTCCTGTTAAAAGCAGTGTGGTGGCGAGTGTTCAACCAAGTGACAATGGGTTGGAGTCATTGTCTTCTGCCTGTGACACACACAGCACAACTCACAGGCTCCTTGAGAGATGAGATCAGGCCATCGCAGCCTCCAGGCTACTCTCCGGAGATGCGTGAGTCCTCCACCGCGGAAGGCTTTCCTACCACAGCCTTTCCTGCCGCAAACCCTTCGGGGGAAGAGGCAGGTGCTGGTGAGGAGATGTAAGACTGTCTCTCCACATTATATCAACCACCCACACAAGATTGTGCCTAAGGCCCACTACAGGACTTAGCTGCGTCCTCCTCCACCTCCACTTGTACCTGCTAGTGGAGCCCCAGGAGACCACAGGCTCCCGGATGTGGAGTCAGTGAAGCCCAATGGCAAACAGACCTCCAAATCTGAACATCAGTCTCAAACGAAAATATGCAGCTGGATAGAGAGGAAAGTGACTGTGTGCAAGCCAGGAGGGTCGGTAGCATGGCTGGCACCCAAAGGGACACGGAGGAGATGGTGTCCGAGGCTGGCGTGGTGCGCAGGGGAAGAGGATGAGCATCTGGAGAGAACTGCGGGCGGACTTAAGCGGTGCATCCAGCTAAATATGAAGGTACGGTCCAGCTCTCCTGCGTGTAAATTCTGTATCATACCTGTGATGTGCAGGGCTCCTGGTGGTCCACAGTGTTTTCCTTCCTGTTCCCAGGAGCTGGAAGGGTGCTTGATGTAGCCTCCTTCATGCTGCACATCACTTCTAAGTTTCGATGGCCTCTGAAATTTCTTTCCCCGATTACAGGTTTCTGCTCTTGCTGGCCTGACAGCCCAGGACAGCATCTCACTGCCTGTGACCACCTGCCCTGGGAGATGCCCTCTCAGCCTTCCACCTGGTGGATGTTTGGGGATGGTGGCACATCTCCAGAAGCCCCTTCCTCCTGGTGATCTGGACCTGCAGCACACAGACACAGTCTGAGCCGGGCATTGTGGGGCTCAGCTCTGCACTGATTCCCAAAATCCACCTCTTCCTTCCGCCACAGACCAAGCCTCAGTGTGGTCACAGACACAAGATCATCTCCTCTGCCCTATTGCAGCACAGGTCCCCAGGCTGGGCGCAGACACAATGCACCCTGCCACCTCCCGTGCAAAGCAGTGAGCTCCACCACACAACGAGGTGCAATTTCTCACCCTTCATCCCCTCAGAAGGCTCCACAGCCTTCCCCAACCTCTGCAGTCAAGTTCCTCAGCGCCAGTTCGTGGAAATACCCTCCTCCTTTTCACTTTCCATTTATCCTTGGGCAGTTCACCCTCCTTAAACTCCGGGGATGGCAATAAAGAAGAAGGGAGGGAGATGCCTCTGCTTTGCTTTTGCTGGCCTAGCAGACCCCAGCTCTTAATGTGCCTCCTAAGATAGAGCAAAAGAGGCCAAAGGTTCCCATCTTGCTGTGACCTTTCTCAGATCCTGAGCTCTCTCCCATGACATACCAGCTGTGCTTTGTACCAGCAGCCCCCGTAATGTGATCCACCAAATATGTCCTCATCTTGCAACCAGAAAATTCACCTTATTCCAGTTCAAATCCACCCGATTTCCTTTGAGGACAGGGGCAGAGATCCTCCACTGCCCCTCTGCCTGCCCACCTCCTCCCTTTCAGTACTTAGCTCGTTGCTCTTGCTACAGGGGAGGATCTGACCTCAGTGGGATCTCAAGCACTTCCCTCAACCTTCTCTGTCCATGTCTTCATGACTCCATTCCATGCTTCCTGCTTTCCTGAAGGTCTTTCCCAGCCTCTCCTTTCTTGGTCCAGCTCCTGGCAGGCAGCATTCTGCCTCTGCTCATGTGGTGGACGTGGTTCCTTTCCTGCTCTTTAGCCAGCTGGCCAGGGACATATCCTGCTCACAGGGTTGCTCCATCCCACAGACAGGACTTTGCACTTCCCGACTCTGAGCTCCGGCTGAGATGGGTCAGCATCCCTAGGGGCTTCCCAAGCAGTGGGTTGGGAACCCACCACCCCTGCTGGCGTCAGCCACACAGCCCTCATTTGGAGTTGCCTCATGCAGCCAAAGATACTTCCTCAGTGCATCCTCAGGACCCTCCTGGACCCTTCTGCCAGCCTGGAAGGGCAGGGGTAGGCAGGGCAGGGCAGGCCAGGAGAGCAGACTGCAGGTTGCGGGGGACAGAGCTGGGCACGGACAGAGTACTCCCCTCCTTCTTCTTGTCTGAGATCCTGGCTCTGCTGAGGCGGCTCCTGGAAGATCACCCCTTGCCGAGGTTAGAGGACAAGTCTCTTTCTAGCCAAAACATGGCCAAGATGGGGCAGTGACTTCACCGCCCTTGGAAAGGGGGCAAAGTTGTGCCCACACCCGGGAGGACACGGGCTCATCCCTGCTCCCACCTGCCAGCTCCTGGTGCTGGCAATCAGCAATTTCATGACGCAGCCAGCAAGGGAAACATTTAAATCCTGAGGTCTAACCAGCCACCGAGGAACTGCCAGCTGCAAAGGACCAGCTATGTCTAAGGGAAAAGCTGATGAGCTAAACTGCTGGGGGGGTGGCGCGCCTGCCTGGCAGCAGCGAGCGCAGAACAGACTGCAGCACCGGTGCACTTCAGAGACCGCAGCTGTAAAATCCAACCTGTGACAAAACCCAGTTCAGAACAGCCCCAGTTAGGAACCTCCCCTGCTTCTGCCTTCCCATCCCTAGGTGAGCACAAGCAACTCCAAAAAAAAAAACCAAAACCAGACCCAGAAAGGGAAATGGTTTGGTGCTGGTCAGGAGAGCTTGGGAACAGCAGAGAGGAGGGAAGCGGGAGGGCCACAGGCCTGGGAGGCGGCTGGTGGGGACCCCGAGCGCGCCAGGCAGCACCCCCCTCTGCAGCTGCTCTGC
>NW_010419097.1:27203-27471 GCF_000710305.1 Buceros rhinoceros silvestris
TCCCCCTGACACCCGCGCTTGGTCTCGGGCAGGAGCGTTTGTGAGGCTGCAGCTCACGTGCAGGCAGCAGCTGCCTCGCTGTTTCTGCCTGTTTCTTCACAAGGGTGTTTGGTTGGGTTTTTTTTTAGCGCAGACCAAGGCAGCTCCCAGGGTGATGCTGCCTGTGGTCTTGCTGGTGTTTCCAGCTTCTTTCCTCCCAAAGCAAGGTCAGAGCAGCTCAGCCCCTGCCCCGCACTGCAGGCAATGCTTGGGCTGAGGGAGCTGAGAG
>NW_010419097.1:27634-29617 GCF_000710305.1 Buceros rhinoceros silvestris
GGCTGCCATGTGGGCAGGTAGCACTGGGCTGTGAAATCACCCAGCGAGGTCAGTACTGGCCAAGGAATGACCAGGAGGGGTAATAACGGCCCGAGGCAAAGCCACCGGGGCTTTACAGCGGGGATTATTAGCTGGTGCACGAAGCAGCGTGGGCAGCTCACTAACCCGCGCTGTGCGTGGGTCCGCGGGGAGCGGGCATGCAGCCTTGCTTCGGCAGCTTCTGGGCTGCCCGGCTCTCTGTGTCGGCAGCACCAGAGGGTGCCAGGCCAGCGATGCCAGGAGTCCCCCCAGATACTGGGGGGAGTGCGGGAAGGGGAGTGACTTCTCTTCCTCTTCAAACGTGGGTCCCCCCCAAGCTGTCTCTGGGTTGGGCAGGGTCTGAAATGCCTGCAGGGCTCTGGAAAAGAGCGAGAAGATCCAGGGGGGTGGTGGGGTGACACACCCGCAGCTTCCCATCCTGGATTTTCACAGAGGGGTCCCCAAATCCCTGCCGTGGAGAGCGAGGCCACCCCATGCAGGCGGCACCCAACAGATAGCCCAGACCTCTCCCTATCTTGGTCCCAGGATTTGCCAGCACCACGCTACACCTCTGGGACTTACTGACCTGATTTCCTTGTTCTTTTGTTTTTTACACAGGCTCCGGCTGCTGTGAACCGTTCCTCCTTATGTGACCTCTTGATTTAATTGCCAAAATTACTGTAAACACACATTCTGTGACTCTGTGATTCTCTGCCGTGAGGGGATAGTCGACACCATTAAGCATTTCAGTAACTAACTTCCAACAATTCAGCAGCTCAGTTTAGTTTTTGCTTCCATTAAGAGGGATTTAGAGGGGAAAAATTATGTAATATGAATAATATTGCCTCACTGCTGATTTTCCCCCTTTCCCTCCATTTGTATTTCTTTTTCACAATTGCAAACTCTTGTCACGCCCCCTGCAGAAAACCGTTTCTCCTCTTGATTAATACACCAACACGGAGAAGTAAATATGGTAAAACTAATCTGCACCCTGTGCCTGTCCAGGCTGGTTCCCAACGCGTTGCTTCATTTGTCGGTGGGAAGAGAAGTCAGACCTCTGCAACCCACCACACGGTCGCGGGGAAACTGTCCAAAATCCACCACAAACTTTCTATTGTCAGAGCCTCGCGTGAGCGAGTCCCCGGCGAAGGCAGTCCGATATGTCATTAGGAGAGCAACCCAAGCAGAAAGGCCCCATATGACCTCCCCATGGCGAGCTCCTTTAATAAGAAGGAGTTAGGAGGCTTGCGAAGAACCCGGCAAGTTGGATCAAAGAGCATCACCTGGAAACGGTCACGTCCCTGCACCCAGCGGTTTCTCTGCCTGTTCCCGCAGTCTGCACATCCCCTGTCCGGGTACCGCCTCCTGCCCCCCGCCTGAGGTCCTCCCTGCGGCACAGTACCGGGCATCCCCATCCCGTGGGATGGCTGGGTGTTCGTGTGGGAGAGCGCAAAACCGCCAGCTTTTCATAGGGCCCAGTGGGTTTTCGTTCCCCCACCCAGACCCGCAGTGAGACGCTCGGCTGCCCTCAGCACCTTCCGCCACCTGCCCACCCCATCCAGCCCTGAAACAGATGAAATGTCAGGACTTACAGCTCGGCCCCCTTTCCCCCTTTCCTGGGAAAGGGGAGGCTGGGGGAGCAGGTTCAGGGTTGTCCTCCCCGGCTGGGACCCCACATTCCCAAACCCTGCCGAGGTGGGGTGCCGGTGACTTCCAAAGCTGCTCCTGAGCATTTACGGGGTTGTTTGCAGGAAACATAAAACTCGGAAACAGAAGCGCCAACCCAGGAGTCATTGGCCCCCCCTCGCCGTCCCTCCCCACCCTCTTGCTTGGTCTCATTTGTACCGATTTGCCCCGCAGGCTTCTCGCTGATTTGCCATGTCCCTGGCAGGGCTTCGACCGGGAAGGGGGAGTGGGAGCCAGACGGGAGTGGATGGGGGGAGACAGCCCAGTGGGGGGTGGCGG
>NW_010419097.1:29718-30026 GCF_000710305.1 Buceros rhinoceros silvestris
TGGGGAGGGTGGTGGGGAGAGGGATAGGCCAACAGGAGCCCGGCTTGCCAAAAGCAGTTCAGACCTAGAAAAAGCTTTAATGTGCACAGACGGAGCAGGCTGGGAGCAAAACCAGCTGGGCTGGAGGAGAACGTGCTCGATGAGAGACTGGTTTGGGGCTGGGTGAGTGCGTGGCTCTGGGCTGGCTCCTGGCTCCTTGCTCAGCCCCCAGGGTGGCGGCAGAGGAGGGGGAGTCAGAGGCAGGAGGGGAAGGGTAGACATGGAAATTCCCCTCTAACAACAACTTGTCCCATGGACAAGGGAGGGGC
>NW_010419097.1:30315-30740 GCF_000710305.1 Buceros rhinoceros silvestris
CCCCCCCAGCCACAGCCAGCGCTCACACTGGAGGTCACGCCATTGTCCCCACCCTGCGCCCACCCTGGAGAACATGCCACCATCACCACCCCATGCCCACCCTGGGGCTTGTGCCCTGAGATCCCTGTGTGGGGCTGAGCATCATCACCCGTGGAGAGAGGCAGAAGCCCCCTGAGGGGATGATTCAGGCCTTGGGTACCCCCCGTTCTCCCCTTGCAGGTCCGTTTCTCCTACAGCAGTGACCCTCGGGCTGCCCAGTTTGGGAGTCTGGCACCAGCCTGGCTGGAAGGACCAGGGACAGCTCTAGCCCAAGAAGCTCCTCGCAAGCTGATGACGGGTCTGGCCCAGACCCCCGTGTCAGGCTGACCCCACGTTACATCGTTTAATGCAATTCCTCACAGTGGGACCACCCCCAAACCGCCTGG
>NW_010419097.1:30860-31223 GCF_000710305.1 Buceros rhinoceros silvestris
TCCACCCCGTGGGACCCCCCCAAAGCCGCCTGGTGGTCTCACCCGGCTCCGCCAAGCGAGGAGACCCTGTGTCCCCCCTCGCCCTTGACCCACTGGTTCCCTCGCTTCTGGCTGCATCCTCGGTTTGGTATTTTACGAGGCTCTGGCGCCAGTGCCAAAGGACCGAATCCGGCACTGGGTGTGGCAGCGTGGGGACCCGAAGGCCTGTCTCTAGTGCCCACCTCAGCTCTGCACCCCCTGCGCCATGGCAGGGGTGTTCTGGGCTGGCTTTTGTCCCTGAGCCGAGCCGTGGCAGGGATGTGGCCCTTCCCGGGCACGTTGCAGGCAGCCGGCCCCAGGCTGCCCTAGCGCCGGGCACCCTGT
>NW_010419098.1:0-2244 GCF_000710305.1 Buceros rhinoceros silvestris
CTGCAGCGGGGCTGCCCGCACCCCCAGCCCGCTGCCCCGCCAGCCCGGGCTGCGGGAGGGGGAATACATTTTAATAAGGCTGGGAAGGAGAAAAATGGGTTTGCTCTGCAGTTCTGTTCTTTAGGAACAGAAAAAGGTGAGCGTGTTGCAGGGCAGGGAGGGGAAATTTAATATTGAGAGAGATAATGGCGACTATGTTAATATCCGGAATTTTCAATGTACCATAAGTACATTTTGTTTTTCCTTTTAGCACGATTTATAATTAAAGATTTTAATCTGGCTTCACATTGAGTTAATAAGCCCTTTGATTGATTAGGATTCATAAAATTGCCATTTCCCGCTGATGCTTTGTGTTTCTGGGGATGTTCTTTTGAAAAGCTGGGTTAAGGTGAATAGGAAGCAGCCATTGTCTAGGCTGAGCTCTGCTGCTTCGGGGGACTCGGGACCGCTTTATTCAGAGTTTGTCCCCAGCAATATCTTGTTGTTCAGCCAAATTAACGCAGATAGAATCTGCTGAGCTACATTTTAGCAATTTTTAGGGAAAACTTTTTTTTTAAATTTCAGCAGGTGTTGCACACAATTACTGCCTCTCTGCGCTGACCTGTTCTCGATGAAAGAATTTGGGATTAGGAGCGGAACGCTGGCTGCTGTTTTGAACAAAAAAGGCAAAGTGCTAGAAAACAAGTGTGTGTGAATGCAGCGGAACCCGATAGCCCGGCTCTCGCGTGTCTCTTAAAATTCAGTTTACAGTTCTGTGCCCTAACGGTGTCACCTCCTTTGTTATTAGGGGCCGGTGCTGCAGCGGTCCCCTAGTGAAGGCACTTGTTATACAAGTCGATGGAGTAAAAGCAAGAGGCCGTTTTGCCATCCTTTGATCACATTCTACTTATTTAAATTTTTTTTTCAAGCAAATTCTGATAAATTCTAGAGTCTGAATGGAAAAAGCGAGAGAGAGGGCTCGTGGTTTTTAAGCATCTTGTCGAGTGGAGGCGGGCTGCGTTCTTGAACCAGATCGTGTGCGCGCGAGTGTGTTAGAGGAGAAAAAAATCTTTTTTCTTTTTTTTTTTTTTAGCCAGGGTAAAAGTGACCCTCTTTAGCCCCAGAGGGGCCTCACTGTGTGGATTGAATCAGAGCAAATTCCCTTTGTGTTTCCTGCTCCGAGGGGACACGCTATTGTTGAGTGCGGGGCCTCTTGTACCGCGGAGCAGCGCAGGACCGCCAGCAAATCCTTCCAGATAATGCGCAAGTTGTTTCACAATCGATCCGTCCTCCCCTCCCCCAGCGCTCACCCCAATTTACTTGGCACAACTATCATTTCCTGGCCCTTTTATTGCCATCCAGGCGTCCTGCAAATGCAAACATTTGGGACAGAAGAAAGGGGCCGAGTGAGGCGAGGGCAGGTTCGGGAGCCCCAGCAGCGCGATGCTGTCGAGCTGCTCGGCTTCCGAGCGAGGGAGCAGGCGCCTGGTTAGGGGGAGCAGCGAGCTTTACGTGTCAGCACTTCCAGGGGGCTTAATTGGCTTAATTTTTTTTCTGTAAGTACCTGTTTCCTATTTCTATTTTACACGAAAATATTTTTAATCTTCCCCTGTTAATTTTCCAGCAGCCTCTGAGACAATTTTGCTTTTAGGGATCTTGTGCCGGCAGAGGCTGACAGTGATGAAAAGATGAAAACCTGGCAATAACACAGGGTTTTGCTTACAAATTGACAAAAACGTCCCTGCCAATCCCCAGTAATTTCCTGCATCTCCATAACTGACCTCATGCATTCAGCACCGTCAGCACTGATTGGCGGGGTTATAATGTGAGCGGCGAAGAACGTTTATCCCAAGACAGAAAAACAAACAAACAAACAAAACCCACCGCGAAAATATTTTGCCTCTGTAGTTAATGATTTTACACGGCTCAGCGTAGCAGTCTGCGCGATTAGGGACCGGCTGTCCCTAACGGAACGAGGATCCGTGTACGGCAGAGCCCCTCGTTCCCGAGGCAGGTCACAGGCAATGACGGACGGGGAGGACGGCTCCCGGCACGCTGTTTTGCATCGGCTGGAGGTACCTCGGAGCGAATGTCAGCTCCTGTCTACCCTGGTGCCGGCCGATCGATGCTTCATTAGGCCGAATTGTCTTTTGCCCATGCAACCTTGAAACCAGTCCCTTTAATTACCTGTGAGGAAGTCGGGGACCCTTCTCCCCCCCTCGCCATCCCTCACGGCTTTCCTGCCCCTGCCCCTCGCTGCGGCAG
>NW_010419098.1:2487-2787 GCF_000710305.1 Buceros rhinoceros silvestris
AAGAAAGATTGGACCCTGAGTTGAGAGGGCAGAGTTCAAGTCCAGACTACAGATCTATTGGAGAGGTTTCAGACAGCCAGGCCTCCACTTGACTTTCCCATCAGCCAGCCCCTGGTTTCTCAGCTGCTTCCGACGCGCCGCGGCTGACGACTCCCGTGCGCTGCTAATTACCCCGTGCTCCGAAACAGAGCCTCCAGGGCCTGGGCTGCTGGGGAGGGTCCCTCATCCCCTCTGTGCGAAAATGTGGGTTCTCAGACAGAGCTGGGAGGAGGAAGAGCAGAGGCGGGGGGGAGGCGGGGC
>NW_010419098.1:2873-14074 GCF_000710305.1 Buceros rhinoceros silvestris
GGCGGGGAGCAGCCGGGTCCCCTCCTGCAGACCTGGCGTTTCGGGAGAGGAGGCTGTACGTAATCATGGGCCCTGCCAGCAGCGCCAAGAAAGTGCATAAATAATCTTATTTGTTATGCATTATTAAAAATTCAGAAAGATTTCAAATTCAAGTGATAATCTGATCATCCTGAGGGATAGGTTTATATTTAATAGCAAGGTGTTTTACCTATTCATTTATGATGGAAAATATTATAATGAAGTAATAAACCTTAGCACAGAAATGTTAATCATATAGATGTGGTCTACAAACCCCTTGAAATCACAGACCCCTTCTGCTGTCCCAAGCTGTCTTTATTGGTATCCTCATGATTTAAAATAATTTAGGTGTTGGGACTCTGCCCGCAGACCTCAGGGCGCAGTTGTTAATAATGGAAAGCTGATTTGACTGCATTATTCTCCTCCTGCATTTCTTATCTGGTCCGCTGTGAAGTTTTTATAACATCGTGTGCTATTTCTTTGTTTCCCATTTTAGAAGAACGCAGAACATAATCGTGAAAACCGTTGAGGCTGTTACAAATCTGATATGACAGGGTGGAGGAATTAAATGAGAAGTCGTAGAGGGATTCTTGGGCAACTTTAAAAATTTGCAGAGTATTTTCCTTTTAACATTAAATGGGGTTTTGGCTACTCTGTGATGCTGAGAAACGAGATGTCCTCCAGTGCTCTATCTCTCTTCTCAGCTGAGAGCTGTCTCCTTCCCGTCTTTGCATACAAACCCCACCAAATTCGAGGGGTAGCTGCAGGCAGGCGTCTGGCCCTTCCGCTCTGCTGTTAAAAATGAATGAACTTGTTTGGAGTGTCTCTCTCCCAGTTCAGAGAGTCAGACCCGGCGTCGTCACCCCTGCGCTGCAGCGGGGCTGGGCCAGTGTGCAGGGAAACCTGCGCCGAGCTGCACCAGAACGCAGCGTCTTCTGCTGCAGGGACGAGCACTAAATGCCAGACCTCGCTCAATCCCGTCCTTTGGAAGCGATCGACGGAGCCGCGCTCTGTATTCACGGCGAGGGCTTTATCTCACGAAGAGAGCCGTGATGTCACCACATTAAGCTAAAATAACCACTGAACATGAGAACAAGAGGGATGGGGTGGGGGGAGAGGGAGCGAGAGGCAAAGAGCAGGCATATTACAGGTCCTGCATGTGGATCACACAGCCAGATCGTGAGCAATCCCTGCGCTCAAAGTACCTTCTTAACGGGAGAGGGAGAGGGAGCCAGCAGCCAGCCTTCAGTCCCCACCACGAGAGCTCTCGTGCAGACACTCGGCCAGGGTGTCAGAGGGCGTGAGTGCATTTTTCATTTCCTAGCCTTTGTGTGGTCTGCCGAGTCAATGGGATTCTGTCTGTATTTACATGTGCTTGACTAACCGTGCGGTGTGGTTTCTGTCCTGGATGTGTGCAGGCATTTACACACAAACACACACACGCTTGAACACGCGTAGTGTAAACAGTCCTCTCGTACACGGGGGACGTGTCAAAAATAGCTCAGGGTCAGCTCAGCACGTGAGCTGCCTACCTGGCAGTGCCCCGCAGTATTTCCACCCCTCCTAAAGGTACAGGAACTGGGCGTTACTGGGAGGGAAGGACTGGAACGGGAGGGAGGATTCTTTCTTTTCTGGCATCCCTCGTTCATGTTGGCCTTTGCTTCGTGTCATGCCAGAGAGTACCGTGATGCTGCTGCTGCCGCAAAGCCACCGCTCAAAGGGCGACCCCTCCTTCGCTTGCAGAGCTTTGCAATCCTCAGCGTAGAGGCACCTGATAAGAGAATCCACCCGATTCTGATGCAATCAGACACAGAAATACTGTGTGTGAGGAATTGCTCCGTGAGTGGGTGAGCTCTGCCTGTGTGCAGCGTGTGTTGGGACTGTGCAGCGAGCACGCAGTCCCTGCATCGCATCTGTGCATCACGTCTGTGCACCCACACGTGGCACACGCGTTACTTGGTGTACGTAGATCAAAATAGTGCCAACTGCTCTGCCTTCACCAGGACTCGTTCCAGAGCCAAGCTGATCTCAGTGTCTGGGGAGAGAAATCCTAGCAGAGCAGGACTAGCCCTGACAGCGATGTCGCAGTGGGACACGCACAGTGCTCGCACGAAGAGCCTGCTTTGAAGCCATTCTTAAGGATTGGGTGGCACAGAGGGAAAAATTAAGTATCTTTGGAAATGTGGCCTCCCTGAGGGTGGTAGAAATTGTCCAAGAAAATAAAGCAATCTCTTCAATTAGGAAAGAGAACAAGAGGCAAGGAAGAGTCACCTGGAGTTCCCCCAGCATCCTGCCGTGGGTCAAAGGACGCCTGTCCTGGGGTTACCAGAGGTCTGATCCCTGCCACAGAAGTCTCTTCTCTACCCCTTATCATTCACTCCTTAAACAAGCGGTTTTTAACCCCAATTCTTCCCACCAGGTTTCCAAGGTGGTCCAATTTATGGATGTGAAGACGAGTCTTCATAGGAAGGGCCAAAAATGCACTAATTTCACAGAGAAGTATCAAACAGAATTTCCGGCTCACGGTCATAAAACCCCGTATCAGGAAGAGGGCTTAGGGCTTATGTCGCGTTTGTACCTGATCGGCGTTTTCCCAGGGACTAACCATGGAGGTACAGGACTGGAGAATGAGATGACGGGAAAGTTTTCCGTTTTCTGGGTAAACCGAAAGTATTTAAAGGAAATACATAGAATTTTAAAAGGAAAGTTCCTAGTGCTTACTCTCGAGGAAGAGAAGAATGCCACGGTGAAGGGCTGGAGTGTGCCTTTGTCCCTGCCGGAATGGGTAAGGGCTGCCCTGCCTGTGGGCAACGCGGTGGCCGTTGCATGTGCGAAGGGTCTCGGTTGCCATGTGGAGGACGTGTGTGGGGGTAAGACACGTGTATGGGTGCACTGCGAGGTGACTGTTGCACGGGAGGCGTCCCCACGTGCCGGAGCTGCTGCCCTGCAGATGTGCAGTCACCTGCGCGCCTGCGACCAGCCCGAGCCGCCTGGGCTCCGCGGGGACAGCTGCCGTTTGTGCTCTTTGTGCAGCATGTGCTTCGCTTCCACAGAGGAAGGTGGGTCGTGAGCGGGGTCCGGCGGTCGCCAGCATTGCTAAGATGCGTTTCGCCTGGCCAAGACTCGTGTTGTCCGTAGCCGCCTTATTTTTTGGCGTGCATTAACTGCCAAGATGACTTTTGAAAGACGTAGCGTAAGCAGGCGGGAAAGCCCAGCCTGTTTACGCGGTGCGCTCGCTCCTCACGGCAGAGCCTGTGCCTCTCTTTACTGTGCAGCATCAAACAAGGTCAGTGATTCTGCTTTGCCGCTGCCGCCTTTTATTGCCTGTGTTATCGAGGACACCTGTAACAGCTCCCGCTTTTGATATCGTGACCTATGGCGTTGCTCGTGTGCTGCCTTGTGGTTTAGAGTTTTAAAGAACCAGAGAGGGAAGGGGAGAGCGAGCGGTTGCCTTAGGTGATGAACAGCAGTGCAGAGCCAGAGGCCGCAGGAGTGGGAGAAGGGGGGTGGGAAATGCTCACGCTTGTTATTTTTGTAGTAAAATGGGGTTATCGATGGTTATTCCTTGTGTATATTCTGTGTAATTATTATGTGTGATAGATTCTATGTTTTATTTATTTATTACTATGCAGTAGTAATTATTTATAGTTAAAATAGACCTCTTGAACGAGGCTCGCATACGCAAGCACATGCGGTAACAACCCCCGTTTTGGATCTTCACACCTCGGCTGTTGTGCAGGCTCAACAGAGCGACTCCGATTTAGCTCTCTGGCCCCTGGTCCCTGCGCACGTGCTTGTGTCTGTAGGGTTTTCTCCTGCTCTCAATGACATTTGCTTACAGTAACGTGGCTGTTTGCTCCCCAGCTTGTTTCAGAGGTGCCCTAAGATCCAAGCTCCTGTTTACCCTCCCATGTCCTCTAATGTTTTGCATCCTCCTGAAATGATTCTGTTCGTCTGCCTGCTTTGAGTGCGGAGTCTGTTTGCTGGCTCCGGTGTTGGGCCGTATAACTGTGCCGTGCTGGGCCCAAGGATAAACCTGGTTTGACTTTACGGGCACTCTGGGAGGCTAGAGGGACTCTGGCTTAGCTGTGATGCCAGTGGATTGGCAGCATGAGTATTATGATGAGGCAACCTGGAAAACACTCCCTCGAGCCTGCCAGCAGCCTGAGAGGATCAGTGAAGAGAATTAGCGTGGCAGAATAGAAGCGTGGTGATGGCACAGGATTCTTTGTCGGTGAGAAGATGCTACTGGGGCTGTCGTAACCTACTCCCTGCTCCTGACGAAGCTCCCTTCTGTGCCAAATTTTTAAATTTCTTGTTACTGTTCTTTTTCAGAAGGAAGAAGAAAATCAGTCTGAATTGTGTTGCTAGAAAATAAGTCGAAACTGGTTTGGATTAAGAAATAAATGATTTCCGAGTCTGATTAACATCCTGGCCACTAGCATTCAGCTGTTTGGCTAGATTCCATCTTCCAGTTTTTGGTGATTTTCCATTTAAATGTCCAACAGAGGTTCTGGGGAATTTAACATTGTCTTGAAAGCCTTGATGGTGGATTATAAGCAGCAGGTAATGGACAAAAAGTTGTGACGAGGGCAAAGAGCTTTGCTTTGCTTTTCTTCTGCTGCTTTCTTTGGTAGTGACAATGCAGGAAAGCTAATGAGCGTAATTATGTCAGTGACACACTAAAAAAGATGCTACTCGGGTTTAACTTTTATTCTTCTTTATGATTACTCTTTGTTATAAGGTATTTAAAGTAGAAAATGGGGTTCTGAAAAAATGAGCAAGTCAAATTACAGCAGGTTAGTAAGGATCGTTACTGCCCAGCGATGAGTTCCGAGCACCCTGCCCTGTGGCTGCAGCGGTGAGAGCTGGCTGCTTCCCGTGCCAGGCAGAGCTTCAGCTCCGCTCCGCTCCGAGAACCTGCCGGCTCAGGGAGTGGAGCCAGCGAGGTGCCTCTGCCTCAGGAATGGTGTGAGGAGCTGCCAGGTGAAGATCTCTCCCAGGGCGTGCGTGGAACAGCCACTCCAGTCAGGGTGCCTAGGTGGGCGTTGGGTTGGATTGAGCTCCGCACAGTGTGTGGAGCACCGCAGCCGTGTGCTGTCGGCTGTAAGCTCAATGGGTGGTTGGCATCACTGGAAATTTGGTAGTGCCTGAGGAGATGGTGCTAGTAAATGTCATAAGGTAAAGTACAGGAGGGTGTTGAGGTTTGTAGTGCTTCACCTGAGCAGCTGGAAGCTATCACGGTATTCTGGGCTAAACAACCAGCTGAGTATCAAGAACCCTGGAATGCAATTTTGCAAAACTGTTGAGGTGACTTCATTTAAGTCATTTGAATCTGTGAGTGCTGAGGATCTTGGCAAATGAGGTCCTTCTTGCTCTAGCAGGTCCTGAGTACGTTGTCTTCGTTTAAAGGACTTTTATACTAACTCACAAGCATCAGACAGAGCTGTCACAGCACCTCAGTACGGTGAAAACGAAGCAGCACCTCCTCTTTCAGTTTGAACGGACAAACCAAGCGTAGTTGATCGTGCTGTAGTTGCGAGCGAGCAGACTGATTTCCAGGTGTTTGTGGGGAGATCTGAGATGGAGGCGGCGTCCAAAGACATGTTCCCCAAATCATAAGTACTGATAGTCCTGAGCTGCATCTCTGCTGACAGTGCATCTCTCTTAGTTTAATAGCATCCAATCAGTTCAGCCTGGCACAGCAGGCTCGCTCTCCCCAGACCAATCGGGACTGGAGCGTGCGGTGCTGTGTGCCGGGGGTGCATTAATCAGAGGGTGGATTACTGCTTTAGAGAGTCTGACCTTCTGGCAGGTCCTCGGGAGCCCCGTTACTGCTCACAAACAAGAGGGGCAGAGGCGGGAGCACTGTAAACACGCAAGAGTCCAAGAGCATGGTTGGGGAGCAATGAAACCCTGTGAAATGGCAGACAGGAAAGGAGCTGCCAGGACACACCGCCAGGGAAGCAAAATGGCAGAAATTCATCTAGCTTGCTCCGAGAGTAAGCGGGATTATAAAATGTGGCGGGTATCTGAAGGAATGGTGCTGGGAGTGTTGCAGGCTGTGTGGGTAGCTGGACTATTTACAGCGCTTCCTTGGAGGGGCATCGTGGCAGAGCAGTTAGGTCACTGCTGCAGCCGTCAGAGGGGCCTTTATTTCTTAAATATCACGTTTATATAGCTGCTTAGCTGCACGGCCTTAATTTAGTGTGGTGGCATTGTTTGTTATTTGCTTATCCTTGCAGGTCAGTTAATCTTGGTTGGCTGTTTCTCCTTCTATAATATGGCATAATATTTGTCCATCTTTATGGACTGTCTAAAAACCTGAGAGAAGCGTGATAGATGTCCAAAATAGCTTTATTTCCTTTGTTATAGGAAACATATAAGTGCCAAGAAGCGAAGGTTGTAGCACTGAGGTACATTCTTGAATCAATGGAGCCTGTCACACAGGGCAGGGGCTCACCTGTGCTTCGGTGCTTGCAGCCGGAGGGGGACAGAAGCATCTGACAGTAGGGCTGAGGGAGAGGTGGCATTCAACAGGAGCTTGGTGGCACAGGCAGATGGAGAAGATCTAGGGTCCCTCCAGCTGTTGTTTTACTCAAAAAAAGAGAAGAAAAAAAATCCAGAGCCTTGTGGGACAGGAGAAGGCTGTTGGGTGGCTCTTGCTGAGGTGGTGAGAGCTGAGCCGCAGTGCACTCACCGTGGTGTTAGAAGGTCGGTGTTAGAGCCGAATGTCGCGGATGCAGAAAAAATAACTGAAGTGAATTTTTGATGGCAAGGAGGAAGAAAAGCACAGAACAGTCTCAAGGGAAACTTGGGGCGAGAGCCCAAGTCATTTAAACCAGGAAAGCAGCATCTTTTGCATATCCCACTTGTGACTTTCTGCCGTGAAGTGGCAGTTTACTGCAGGATGGTGAGTTTGGAGAGGCGCAGCCTCCACCGAGGTTTGAGTTTGGCCCCTCCTTGCCAGGCACCGTTTATTTTTCGGCGCTTCTGTCTAATTAATATAAGGCCTGCTCAGGCACAGCCGCCCTCATTGGACGTGTCACTCGTTAATCATGCGACCCTCCTAGCCTTGGGTAATGACCTTGAAAGAATATATCAGCCCATGATGGCGGGAGTGAGGAATTAAATTGTTTCTCTGAGTGCTTATGGTCATTGCTGACAATTTATATGACACAGCTGCCCTAAGCTGGCCGTGCCGGCCAGTGTGCTGCAATCATTTTCCCCGCAGGGAAGGGCTGGCTGGGCTGGCAGCCCGCTGCCCACGCTGGTATGCGCTGGGGCTGTTGCTATGTGCGGGCAGGAGGGCTGAGCCGCGGGGTCCTGTTAAGGGTACCCAGACCGAGCTCCTGGCAGGGCTGTGCTGGAGCCTCTCGCCAGGCACGTGCAGCGTTGCCGTCGAGTTGGCAGTAACGTGAGCTTGATCGTTGTGAACGTTTCCAAAACTGAGGAGGGTCCCCCAGGTGGGAGTCAAGGTCCCTTTCAGAAGGGTCATCCTTAAGGTCTGGAACCTGCAGTCCCTGTAGGACAGTTCATATAGGGATGGTATTTGGGTGGTGTTCAGATACAAACGTATCCAATGACAAGTGTTGATCGAATGACAAGCGCAGAATTAGTCAGGTCCTTTAATTATCGTAAGAACCCATCTGATACTGGGTGTGTTCATGGCAAATTCAGGAGTAGATTGTAAGGGACGTTCATGTAAACATTTATGGGTTAATACTTGTATTTTTATATTCTTGTATTTTCCTGAGCGTTTAATGTTCTTGGGAAGGTATTTATTATTTGCAGATAATGAGTAAATGGTGTTCTTAGCTGTTATATATTGGTATCTGCTTTTAGACTGATGAAATAATTTGTTGCAGTTATTCAATCATTATTTATAGAAAACATGTAGCTGAGGATCTAAACATCAGCTTGTTCTGCTATTGCCATATGGGCTGCTTTTATCTAAATATAAACAGTTGATAATTATCGCTAGAACTATTGGCTGAAATCACAACATAGACCAAGAACAAACAACAGTCTCATTCTTCATTAACATTTCACAAATGAAATAGATTTACTTGTTTATGCCTTCAGTGAATTTGGCTCTGTTTTTACAGAACTGTAAATGAACCAGAACGTTTGTTTTGTATAATCTATAAAATATTTTGTATGGATATTTGTATTCGTGATCTCAGTCTGCTGTGCTTGAAGAAGGCCCCTCTGAGGTGATGTGTCGGCGGGGGTCTGCACGGGAAGCGTGGCTGTGTGGGATTGCCTGCACGAGGGCGAGGGGCTTTGGCTCCGGCTGGGCTCACCCCGCGGTGCGGCGCGCAGCCCTTGAGAAATCCATCGCGTGTCTCTTGGAGCAAGCTGGGGCAATGGCCGAGAGCGCTGTGTTTCTGTCCGCAGCTTCTCCTGCGCACCACTACACAGACGGGTCCTGCTGGGCCGCCCTGGTCTCCGAACGGCGGGTCCGCTGTGGGGGTCACCCTCCCGTAAGCGCCGGGTCACCCCTGTGAGCGCATGGCTTGGCTTCAGCCGTGTGCTCTTCTTACGTTCCAGAATATCTTTTTACTTCTTTAACATGTAGAACCGAGGGGGACAAACGCGGCCGAGGCAGTGGCTTGTGAAGCACTGCTCTTGTCAGACCACCTTGGTTTTTTTTTTTACGTTGTTGACGTACCCCAGCCCCTTGGCAGATCCGAGGTGCACAGTTTGCTGTTGAGTAGCTGATTCGTCCTGCTGCATCAGACTTACCCAAATGTCTCATCGTTGGAGTCTAGTTATCGTTTGAGCTGACCTGCCAGATAACAGGTATTCTGCTCCGTAAGAAGCTGTAATAAACCGCTCGTATGGATGTATTAATTGCTTCCATCTCCAGTTCCTTCAAAACACTTGGCTTTTTCAGTCTAGCAGGTCGAGCAACTTATTATTCCTATTATTATGAAACAGGCTGCCCAGGGCAGTGGTGGAGTCCCCATCCCTGGAGGGGTTTCCCAGCCGTGTGGAGGTGCTGCTGAGGGACAGGGGTCAGGGGGGACCTGCCAGTGCTGGGGAACGGGGGGACTCGAGTTGCTCAAAGGGCTTTTCCAGCCCAAACTGTTCTGTGGTTCTTTATTTTTCGATTTGTCCCAGTATCTCCCCTCTGGCACCTCAGTGTGTGCATGGGTCACACGAAGGATGTGCACTTGTCACCTCAGCATTCTGCATATTTTGAATACTTTAGGGGAAATTACATATTAGCAGCAGCCGCATAAAACTTACCTGTTAAATAATGACAAAACCGGGCAACAAAGCGAAAGCAGGCAGGTCAGCTGGGAGAAAATCCTCTCCAGCGGGGCCCGGGTGCCGGCGGTGGGCGAGGGCTGCAGACACAGACTCGCGTGGGTGTTTATTACGCATTACAATCTGCTCTGCAATAATATGCTCGTGTTCTCTTTCCAGCTCAGCAACGTTTGTTCTGTATCTCCGTAGATAATGGAATATTGTCTTTTAGCGTGAGGGTGTTGTGTACGCGCGGGGCGAACAGGGGCTGTGGCACGCTTAGAGGAGGGCAGAGAGCTGCAGGTCACATGTGCAGAATTTACAGAGTCCTTTGATTGCAGATCAGGACTTCAGCTGGGTTTCCTCTGAGCACTAATTCTACCACAAAGGCGAAGTTGGTGGGAATTGGTTTAATGTCTCACGCGGCACCACAGCTCTGTGGCAAGGGCAGCTCCGCGCTGGAGAACCAGCTCGTGACCAGCGTTGCTGGGAGTCGCACTGAACGACAGACCTGGCTCACCCTCACAGGGTTCCTGATCCCTTCTGCCTTCCTTTGGATGGGGCTGCCCTGGCTGGGAGGTGGTGCTTTAGTTCCTTGCGGGAGGAGAGCCCTAAAGACCCCCTCAGCCCTGCACCCAGCAAGACGTTACCGCTCCTTATTCAAATTCTGTTTTTAATCGGCTGAAGGGAGAGCGAGCTCTCTGCAGACCCCGTTCCCCATGCTGCGCTCGCCACGCTGACGTCAGCCTTCTCGTGCAGCAAGGATATTTTAAATTTGTTTATCTTGATGATATCAGGTGCCTTGGTTTCTGGCACTCCGCATTAGCATGGCAGAGCAGCAAATACGTACATATATATTTATATTTAGCATTTTTTTTTCTGGTATGTTCAGCTGAAAAGGCTTGGCTTGATTAATATTTTCCGCTGTCCGGTAACCATGGCAATGGGGTCAGCAGATATAATACTTAATTTAATCTTCCAACTGCCTCAGTGTGCATCACCAGTGTCCCGAATAATAGAAAGCCTTTTGCTTCTCTCTCCCTTCCTCCCTCCTTCCCTCCCCTCCCTCCCTCTCCTTCTCCCTCTCGTTCTCTTCCTTCATATATTATCTTTGCCAGTGGCTCCCTCATATGACCCAAAAGGAATAAACGGAGGGGTTTTTTTTTCATTCGATGTATGTAGCTTAAAAATAAAAAATAAAACATTCGCAGCCACCCTCCCCAGCTAGCCAGATTTCCCCCACCACCTCCCAGTCCATCCCCCCTCCCCACCGTGCTCCAGCAGCCAATCTCCACCGCGTGACGGGGACGTTTGCCAGTGGCTCCCTCATATGACCCAAAAGGAATAAACGGAGGGGTTTTTTTTTCATTCGATGTATGTAGCTTAAAAATAAAAAATAAAACATTCGCAGCCACCCTCCCCAGCTAGCCAGATTTCCCCCACCACCTCCCAGTCCATCCCCCCTCCCCACCGTGCTCCAGCAGCCAATCTCCACCGCGTGACGGGGACGTGGGCAGACTTGGAGCGCTCGGCGCGGCACCGGTGCGGCCGCGAGACGCTCCCCAGCCACATGTGCCCAAGCGGATTTTCCTCCCGCTGCAAAGCCCCGGCGAGTGGCCAGCGGGGCTGACGGCCTGCCCTGCTCTCCAGGTGGGTGCAGAGCGCCGCTTTGTCATCATCTGGCCCAGTTCCGCTCTTTAGCTGCTTCATTGTATGCTTTCAGCTTCATTTTTTATTTTCAGTTTATTTTTTTTAAATCATAGCTGCCTCTTTTCACACCAAACACCTTCACTTTTGGGTTGGTTTGGGGGAAGGAATTGCCTTGTGTACGTGCTCCCAGGCAGACTTAGTCATACTGTGAAACAAAGGAGAGCTGGTGCTCTCCTCTTCCCAGCTGCCCCAGTGTCCCCATCTCCAGGGCAAGAGAG
>NW_010419098.1:14190-16450 GCF_000710305.1 Buceros rhinoceros silvestris
CAGGGGTTGCAGAGTCATTGTTCCAGAGATGGAAGGCGTGTCAAGAGGAAGAGACCCTTGTCATCTCCGTCACCCAGATCCTTCCTGTGTGTTTTGGTTGTTAGTTTGCATTTTAACCTTTCCCTGAATTTCACAGAAGAGTGCTTAGGCTTTTTTTTATTTTCTCTCTTTTTCTTATGAGGTATTTGGGAGACAGAATGGTTTTGACCACAGACTGGGTAAACGAGTGAAGTTTTCCTTCCCCCAGTCCGTGGGAATGAGCCGGTGCATTTGTTCATTGCCTCCAACACTGTTTCTTCAGGCAGAAGGATGGAGAGAGGCCGTCAAGGTCTCCGCAGAGCTGTTCCTCTGAGCTTGCTCGCTGCCGTTTGTCAAAACCTGTCAGACGCGTTGTTTGGTCTCAGTTCTTGCCCGGGTGTTGAGTGATGGGTGGCAGGGCTAAAATTTTGAAGCAACTGAAGTTTATCCCATCAGCCCAGATGTGAGCCTCTGATTTGTCAAAAGGTTTGGTCCCAGGCAGTAATTACCGCGAGGACATTAAATTCCTTCCTCTTTCTGAAGCACACCCATCTCTTTTCTTTGAGCACAGCACCATGGTGGCGGTGGAAGCACGCTGCTGTGCACAGATGTAAAGCTGGCAGCAGCAACCCCCAAGAATGTCCCTAAGAAATGACCCAGACTGACCCCGTTGCCTGTGCACCCAGAGGAGTCAGGGGGTCGGTCCTCCCTCCCGTCGGTTGGAAGTACTGACCTCTTCTGTCGGGTAGCACATGGACTTTTGGGTGTAGCGGTTTCACGGTTCCCCTTCAGGGCAATCTTCAGTCTGCTCATCTCTTGAGTAACTCCTGCCTGTGCTTCTGAATGGGTGGAAGGTCTTAGGTAGGAGAGCCGATGCAATCGTCTTCTGCACGAGGGGACGGGGAAGGCGAATGGCATGTGGCGCCGTGTGACTGCTGTCCCCTGGGAGCACAGGCTCTCGCCTCCGATGTTCACAAAGTCGAGCGTTCGGATTGCAGGCGTGAGTGAAGAGTACAAACCACGTTTGCCCGTGCCCGAGGGTGCCCACGTTTTGGGAACTGGAAGCAGAGAACGCAGGGTGCACTCCAAGCCGTGCCCGTGGAGCGCAGCGTTTGCAGGTGCTGCTTTCGGTCCAGGGATAAACGCTTTTCCCTCCGTGGCTGCGCGTGCGGGGGCTCTGTCCGACCCCTGCGCCGGGAAGGTCCGACACGCAGGACCAGGGTCGTTATGTTAGTTCGGGGTTTCCTAATGATGGGCTGGAGGGTTGATTGAATAAATACCTATTAATTCTTGCAGGATCTACATCTCTGTTTCTGTTGTTCCAGAATGTTCCATACATCCCACTTTTCTTTCCATCTTTTCTTTCCATTTGTGTGGTTCTCATGAAGATAATCGTGGAGGTGGGTCTTTAGATTTGATTTCACGGATTTTGAATATTATAGTTCAATGATTTTTCTTCTTTTAATATATATTTGAAGTGTTTTATAAAGCAGCCTTTTGTCCCATGAATCTATAGCATAACCTGCTATAAATGCAACTTGGATAAAAAACTAAAATTTGAAAATCTTTATTTTGAAACTTCTCTAAAACAAATTAATATTTCTGGATTCTAAAACGTCCTTAATCTCAATGTCATTTCTCAGGGACATTGGCAAAAGAGAGAAAGTACCAGCTCTGTGGGTAACACAGATCCTCTCTGTACTGGCCAGACACTCGGCTCTCGGCCACCGCGACAGAGACGTGACTGTTGAACCTGGCTGGTGTGAAGCTCGCCCTGCCAGCCTTGCACCATAAATACCTCGTACCACACCTATCTGCTCACGTGGGCATCGCTGTCACCTGCACTGCACGCATAGAGATAGAAGAGCGCTCGCTCTCATGCATATTTATGCCATAGCATTAAAATATTACGTGCACTAATCTCTGAAAATATAGGAGAAAAATGTGGAAAATAAATGAGCGTTCTTGCGGATTTTCAGGATTCCTGCCAATCATTTGCTATTTGATCTAAAAAGAACAACAAAAATGGATGTAAAAATAAAAGCTAACCCCCAAAGCAATAACAAACATGACGCGTGCTCCACGTTACAATGCCTGCACAGAACTACCCACGGTTTAAAACTGGATTTACCATAAACAAACACTCGCGCTACCTCCTCTTGAATAAACATCTCTCCTCCTCACCCCTTTCTCTCCTATGATCCTTCCTTCCAGTCTAGTCGTGTTAAGTCTGACTTGCTCT
>NW_010419098.1:16577-22197 GCF_000710305.1 Buceros rhinoceros silvestris
ATGGGACTTTCAAAAGAACCAAGGTCAGGACAGCGTTTAAGGAAGAGGCTTTTGCTTGCGCGTGCTCGCACGGAGCGAATCCCACCCACACCCCCCGCCCGGGCTCTGCATGCCGGTGGCCGCAGGGTGGGCGTCAGCGCTCGGCCTGGTGAGGTTTGCAAGCAACAGCAAAACTTACGAGAAAATGGTGTTTACGACGTTCTTATGATACGTATACTGAAGCTTTAAAATTAAAAATTCAAATTGTAAATCAAAGAAAAAAGGTCTGTGGTTTGAAGATCACTTGAACATGCTGCTGACACCCCTCTGCCCTCCAGGGGAGACCCCACGCTCCACAGTTGAGGGTTCGGAGGGGTTTTCTTTGCTGCAGTCTGGCAACTCAGGTTTGGGGGGGTTGCTGTGACTTTTTGTAGTCCGTTTGAAATCATTTAATCTTAGATGGTATGAACGAGGGTCTGAAAAAGCCTCTTGGCTACTGGCAGTACCTGAGCTCGCTGCGGTCTCGCACAGGAGGGGAGGAGGGATTTGCTGCACCAGCTTCCAGAGGGGTGGGTGCCTGAGAGTGGCAGCGCTGGGATTCTCTGTCTGGAGAAGAGCTGGCCCCTGGAGGTGGTGCCCTGCTCGTCTTCTGTGTAAACTCCTGCAAAACAGGGTTGAAGGAGACCTTGGGAGAACATGTATTTCAATTTTTTGTTGGCAATAGGATCTGTTCTGTCAAAGCCATCTCTTGGTGCTCCTATAGCACTTTGTTATAAAAAATAGAAACAGTTTTTGCTGGTTGAAGTTTGCTGACAGTTCACAGATTCTACACTTCAGGCAGTACATTTAAATGACTTCACAAAGCGTAAGTAGCCAAGAGCAGGTGTGGAAGTAGTGGATTTTCTCCTCCATTTGAAGCAGAGCGCAGCAGCAGTGATGTGCCCAAGTGCCCGGAGCAAGGCCACGGAGACCATCTTCTCCCTGCGCAGCATCAGGGCAGAGGCTGAGTCACCACTTGTGGACACTTTACCACTGCAGATAAGGTCGAGCTGCAACAGATCTTCACCCCCCTGCAGGAAAGGCTGTGCCGAGAGATACTACCTCTCTGGACCTAGTGAATTTGGGATAATAATCCCAAATAACAGGATGATCTCCAGAGTCACTGATGTTCGCTGGCATTCTTGCCTATGCTGGAGGCAAATGCCGCAGTAATGGCACCTCCACGTGGATGGAGATTGGCTTTCCAGTACTCAGATGTCTTTCTACAGGGGAGGGTTGTGGTCCTAAGTCGAACTGTCAGGCTACAGGGTGTAACGGGTGATCGTGTGCAGTGCCCACGTGTGCCTTTTACCTCGTGATTCCTCTCCTGTTCGCTTACGCTTGTGCAGATGTCTCGCCCCTACAGACTGCTCCCCTCTCCCCTGGTCCTCATCCGTGTGTTCCTCCGGGGTGTCGCTTCATCACAGCACACACATGCCATCTGTGGGGCTGACAGTGAGGAGCCAGGGCTGGTCTCACCTCCCCCCACTTTGTCAGGCTCTGTGGACCAATTATTCCGTTGGTGTCCCATCCCCAGCCACACGCAGATTTCCGTGTTGCTCGCTTTCCTGTGGGTGCAGTGTACTCCTTTGTGTGTTCACAATCCACACGTACAGTGCCAATAGTCAGGTGTACCGGTTACCTTCAGGTCTCTAAGCTGCGGAGCAGTCCATAGTCTGGTCTCTTCTTTCAGTACTTTCTACCCAACGGAGCTCAGAAAGGCCCTCGGAGGGGTCCGGCTTGGTGGAATTTGGGTGTTGCAGTTTCATGCTGCACTCTGTGGGCAGCCAGGAGTGGCCACCTACAGCAGGTGATAAGGTCAGCACCGGTGGGATGAAACGTCGAGAGGAATGTGCCTCTGGTTAGCGTGCCATCAGCGGAGACGCCTCGTCCCAGCTTGTCTGTCATTCAAGGCAGTGCTGTGCCTCGACATGAAGAGGTGGCGGGAGCTGAGTCAGCTGGCCATGTGTGCTCGGTGCCTTGTGGCCAGCAAATCCTCAGCTGACACGTAGCATCATCCTCTTAGGGAACTTTCCAAAAAGTTTGTTCTAAATGCTTGCAAAGATGGTGTGGAAAAGTGACAAAAGGACCAATTAACAACCGCTGACAATCCTGGGCAGGGCAGCATTCTCACAGCATACGAGAAAGAGGATTCTGAACAAGTAATCAATGACAAACTGCACGTTTACTTATGGATACCTTCTGCCTCCATTTGCCCCCCTGACACTCTGCATCCTTTCCTGGAAGGTGACCCACTCCTGGGCTCCACATCAGTGGAGATATTCCCTCCCTCTCGCGTTACGGCTCGTTAAACCTTCGGCATTTTTTGCACTCGAGCGATGGGAATTCACTCCATCATTTTCTGAAGAAAACTCGCATCGAGGGCTCGGCACTTCTGCCACCGAGGAGAGGCTGGGGAGAGGTCCTGTCCAGGGCCAAGAGACATCCCTGGAGGCCCTGGCTGCGGAAGCTGGCTTTCACCTGGCTGCTTTACCACGCAGCTCCTGTTTGCAGAAGCTGAGTGTGACGTACCTTCACAGAACCCTTCAGAGAACACGTGTACTCATGTCTTCACCTGTCCTGGTTCTCAGAGGCTGGTGTAGCGAGTCCAGTGAGGACTAACGGCTAAGTCAGTGACCAAAGTTCCTCTCGACTCCCCCAGGGTCTCACGTACAGCCCGTGTCTGTAACAGGGGTGGGTGGGTTGTACGGGTAAGGAACTGGGGTCAGCAGCCCGGTGTGTGTACGGCTGACCTGCAGCCCTGGAAGAACTGACCCCGCTACTTTTGTCCCGGGGAGCACAAGACAGGTTTTTTCTGTAGATAATTTTACTTCTGTAAGCTGCTGGTTCTGTCACCATCCCCAAAGCTCCGGAGCTCCGTGTAGGCAAATGCATCCTCTTTGCTCAAAGGTGTTTCACCTTAGAAACCAGAAAGGTCCCGACTGAGGAGGGGGTGTGGAGGTGGCGGGAGCTGGGTCTGTTGTCCCCGCGGTGCAGTGCCGGGGCTGGGCGCCGTGAGGAAGCTGTGCGCTGGAGGCAGCGTGCCGCCGTGTATGGGGGACATTCAGTGGACCCCAGGGCCTTGCTGAGAGCAGCCCGTTTTGCTGGGAGCTTCACAAACTCCTACAAGAAAATTATTGCTGCTCCAAAGAGTCTTGTGTTCTATTTGGGACTAAGAAGAAAAATATTAAAGAAAGACAAGCTGTTACTGGAAAGGAGAAGCTTAATTCAATATTGTTTATTGCTTACAAACAATCCTCTAGTCCTCCTGTTATTTGTAGCTCGTACCTTTGTTTAACAGTAGCTGCTTCCTGCTCTTTTCATTAATCATAATTTTGTTTTTTATATTATCTTTTACCTTCTTCCAAGTTTTAGTTATGCTTTACCTTAGTGTGGGTGGTTTTGGTTTGTTTTTGTTGTTTTGTTTCATTTTCTGGAGCTTTTGCTTTTCCTAATTCGTGGCCTCTATCCCCCTACCTGGAGCCCAAGGAGTAAGAAAACGCAGGAGGGAAGGACCAGGATTGTGGCTTAAAGGAGGCGGAGGGGGGAAATTTAACAAATGCAGCAGAATTGTCCTCAGGTGGGCAGGCAGAGATCTGGGGGCTCTGTGGCCGAAGGCTGCCCAGAGGAGAGCTGGGAGCAGGGCGCGTGTGCCTGCGCCGTGCCTGCCTGCCGTTTCCCCTGCGCCGTGTCTTCTGGAGACGGATGGTCCTTTTAAAGGCAGCGCTTCTCGGTGTCTGCGCGTTTCTGTTTCCAGCCACATCTCCATTAGCTGAGAGGAGCCTCGGAGGCAGCCCCTCCATCCTGCAGACATTTGCCTTACGTAAACCAGCTAGCAAACCGCTCTGCTGGTATTGATGTAGACATTACCACAAATCGCCACTTAGGGACCTGAAAGAATTGACTAACTGGTTTCAGATCCAATACACATAACTTGATCAGACGCAAACTTTAAGTACACTTGCAGGCGTGCCAACTGCACCGGCGGGGAAGCGACTCTTCTGCCGGCTAGTTAAAGAGGCCCTGAGGGGAAACCGGGAAAAAATAAAGATCCGGGGTTAAGACTTTCGCTGTAGTGGTTTTAAGATGAAGAGTTAGTCTGAGCATGAAAATTAAAACACGGCTGTTCTTTGTGAGGCTTGGGTTAGAATCCATTTTCTTAATAAAATTCGCCAATTCGGATTTTACAGCCACCACGATGAAGTCGTCGTTCTGAATCTCATTCCTGTTAGAGGGCCCAGATGCTGCGCAGGCACCTGCAGTCACTTCAAAGAGACCGCTTATACCGACAGCGTGGAGCAGTTGGGCAGAAAAGGTTCTCCTGGGTGTGTAACTGAGAGCAAGGTGTCCCCCGGCGGAAAGCTCTCACCCATTGATTAGTACCAACGCAGCAAGGTGGAGAGCTGAGCTTCCTGTCCTGGGAGACGCTTCTCTGTGATTTGGGAAATCCGCCTGTGCCACGTTGGCGTGGTATTGGATTGCTTTACGTATGAATACTCAGTCCTCGAGCGCAGCTTTCGTTAGAGCGAAGGCTGCAGCCGTAGAGCTTTCCTGCTGTACAGGCGCCAGCCGTAGAGCTTTCCTGCTGTACAAAAAGCCAGGTCAGGGTCCTCGCCGTAGGTGTCCCTGTTAGCGTCCCCAAAGAGCCCGCCACGTGTCCCGGGGTTGCCCCGTGCGCTGGCTGAACTGTGTTGCCTCTTCTGTCCAAGTCTAGGAGCATGGGGGGCGGGGGGGAGGGTGTGGGGGTGTGCTGTACCCCCTCCCTGCAGCCTGGAGCCCACCCGGAGGTGCCCCTGCCTGCCTGGCACAGCCAGACCCTCGGTCCTGCTCCTCGAAGGGGGCTGTGAAACCAGGCTGCGGACGGGGAGCCCTTGCGCCTCCCTGGCTGAAGCAGCAGTGCTTTGCGTGACGGTGGGTTAGGAGATAAACTGGGGCGTTATGAGAGCTGGGTTTTCTTCTGGGCTAGAGAGACTCCTTTGTGTCTATAAAAATTGGACTATTATTTAGAAGAAGGGGGTGTTCTCAGCTCTTCCTTTTGCTAGAAGAGGCACGTGCCTTGGCTCAGATGTGTATTTTTAAAAATTAAAAGAAGTTTAATTCTGGGAAATGCTCACTTTTATAGCAGGCAAAGGGACTTCACAGCCTCAAGTCAGATCCTTAAGGCCTGCTGGGGGTCCCATCACCTGCTATTGTGGTCATCGTGTCAGCACACATTAGACAGCGAGAACTTCTCCACTGAAAAGTGCTGTTTTCTGGAATTCAAATAGGTCTTGAAAATAGTGTTGTCTGCTCACCTCTGTGCTTTGTTTAGTTTTGTCCTTTGAATCAGCATCTAGGAGCGATTCCATCTGTAAAAGGCCTGCTGGACCGTGGAGGGCTTCCTTCACCAGCCACCCTACTTCAGCTATTTTTTCCTTCTATATTTTTCCATTGTAGTCAAACACTTTGATTTTTTCCTGTCTCTGCTTCTGTTTATTCTGTTCCTTGGATTGTAAATCAGAAATTTAGTTCACTCCTTTCTCTCTGTAGTTGCTGTCCTTTCCTAACGCACAGGTAAAATTGAAAACAAGAGGCTCCCAAGGCTGAAACCAGCCCTTGGGAA
>NW_010419098.1:22302-30805 GCF_000710305.1 Buceros rhinoceros silvestris
GCAGGAATGAGCTTTCGGAGGTGGCACGATTCTGCCTGTGTGATGGCACCTTGCTTTAATTGTTGCGCTGAACCAAAAAGAACCCAAGAAAGACTTTTTGTCATATTCAGGAGATGTAATCGCGAAGTTTACAGGAAGAAATACAAAAGCAAATGAGACCGTTTCCTGATTTTCACCGTCAGTTTTCTTTCCAAAAGCTTGGCTTTCGGAGGGCTGTTCCCGGGGCAGTGGCTGGGGAGTTGCCTGGACCTGACTCACAGCACGTGTCGGTCTGATCTCATTGCCGTGTCGCGAGGTCACCCGTGATCTCAGCCAGGAGAGTTCACGGAGACGGCGAGCGCTGTTCGTAGGGGGAGTTGAAGACAAAAGCGTTTTGTGGTTTTGGTACTGACTTGTGGTGTCACAGCTGAGCGCTCCACTCAAAAAGTTGGCAGTTGTGAATTTTTTAGTAGATCGTAACAATCAGACAGGATTGTGCCTGCTGGAATTGAGAAATACGGGATGATCAAAGAAGGTGGGAAGAGTGAAAGACAAATTCAAATCATTAGTGGAAGATGTAGCCTCTTGTGCAGCAAAGTTGGGCGATTCATGGAACAAATCTGTATTTAGCTGCGTGAATCAAAGTTAGGGAGGAAGAACTTAGCTGGGGCTCTGTGTCCTGTTTTGTTCCCTTCAGATAAACAGTGGGTTTGTTCTTCCTAATTCTGATCCGCGCAGCTAAAAGCAGCGTAGAGCCGGGGCAGCATTGTCTGCCCGAACACGGCCTCTGGCCGAGAGGCTTCTGCTCGGGGCATTTGCCGTGGACGTTGCCGTCCCACGTTTAGTATTCCCCAGAACTTCGCGTTGCTCTGCAAAGCCCAGGAGGGTCCGGCGGGGCACAGAGGACTGTTTTCTTAGTGCTAAACAGAGAGATATTAACAACACAATGTAGGAATAAAAAAAAAGGAAGAAAAGCAAAGCAAAGACGGCCGCCTGCTCTTTTCTTCTCGGTATTATTATTTGTGACAAAGCCTTTGGTCCATTTTTCTTCATAATTTGCAGGACTCCTAATGGGAGCAGCACCTCCCAATTACCATGGTTGCCAAAGGCTAATTTGGTTACCCTCAGGATCCACAATAGAGAAACTGTGTCGGCCCTTTGTAGATATTTGCATACTATACATACCGGGAATGTAAAACAGCTGCCTGGGCCCTATTCCACTATCATGGCAATTATGGGTCATTAGCTTGTTCTTTTTGTCCCCCCTTTCTCCCTCTTCTTCCCTTGTTCTCATCCTCTAAACTCTGCCAGGCAGCAGAAGCAGCTGATGGTTGTGCAGGGAGCAGCAGCGCGTCGGAGGAACTGCCTTGTCCTATTCAGGGCGCGGGGGCTGACAACTGGCCGCCCGCGCGCCGCCCGCCTTTATTCCGCGGTTACGCTCTTTCTTCCCAGTCTGTCTTTCTTGGCCTCCTCTCCAGAGGCATTTGCATGCAGGAGGCGTGTGCCCATGCCCGCGTGTGCCCGTGCCCGCGTGTGCGCTTTGTGCTCTCTGCCAGGAAGGCTGCAGCGGGCGACTGCCGCGACGGCGACAGCGGTTGTGAGCAGAAGCATGTGCTGCCCCGTGCCCATTATGTTCCCATCAGCCACCCCCTGTCAACACCGCGCTCCTCGGGGAAACCTCCCCGGACTTCTGAAAGTTTTGCGGGCTCCCAGGGGCCCAGAAATTAAAGGAGGGGACAAAAGGGAACTCTATCTTAATCCGTTTGGTATTCAATTTGTTAAATGGCCAGAGCCTTTTAATAGTTTATCTCCCTTTTGTTCTGAGCACCGTTTACAGTCTCCGCGCAGTTTACAAGGAAGTGATGGTTTTGCATATACATTAATTTTTTTATGAACTGCTAATTTTATTGACAATAAGGATAGATTGAAAGACCCAAAGCTTTTGTGTTGTTTTGTTAAAGCAAATAAGTAAAGCACAAATGTAAATTACATCTCCAGGTTCACATTAGAGGTTTGCAAATAATACTGAGCTAATGGTTATTGCTAAGGAAAATAGCACTGGGATCAATATTCTATACAGTAGAACGCAATACCTCTCTCTCTTTTAATCACCTCATTGCAGAAATGGCATTGAAATTTGAAATCTCATTTTCTCCATTTGTACAAATTGAACATAAATCATTGTGAGTGAGGGGAGGTTTCGGGCAACTTCACTCTTTGTGGGATTGCATTACTAATTAGTGCTGGAGGGAAACGGGGATACAGGCTGGGCTCAACCGGACTCGGCAACTGCTCGCAGATGGTTCTGTAAATAAAGAACCAGGGGGAGAGGAAGGTGGTTTTCATCCTTTTCTCCATCAGGGTCTTCTGAGCAAAGAAAGCGCTTGTGATATTTATTCCTTACTGCCATTAGAAATGGATAAATAATTAAGAACAAAATGCTGACGTCGCTTTTGGTGGTGGTGAGAGCATACCTGTGCTGTACAAACCACCCAGTCAATCTCTAGCGGCGTGCCAAGGAGCTGGCTTGGAGGGTGAGTCTCGCGACGCTCGAGGTGCAGTGCTGGGTCCTCTCCCGGGTTGGGCTGGCGGGGCAGGGGAGTGCTGCTGTCAATAGCACTGGGTGCGGGGTGACGGGCCGGGCTCAAAACAGGGTCGTTCCTGCTGGTTAGACAAAAGCCAACCCTAGTCTGCTCTTCTGCTGTCTCTGATTTGCTTGGTCACGTTTATGAGGGAAATACCGATGGGAAAGTCTTTGCTGCTGGTAACTTTGAACCCTTTCTGCTGTGGGGTGAGCGAGGTTTTCTGAACCGTGGCTGGTAGCGTGTCGTGTGTGTGCTCCCTCAGCAGCTCGGCTTATCCAGGGCGATCCAGGACATCAGGTAAAGTTGCTAGCTGTTGGGTAAGTGATACAGGCTGAGAGCGAGGACGGATTTGGATTAAAAGGTTTAGGTAGACAGGTTTTGTTTGTCTGCGTGGAGAGGATACTACTGTGAGTGCTATGGAGGGAGGAGTCTGAGTGACTGGGAGAGGTTCACCCGGAGTGGGTGGGTTCTAAGCATCACCTCCACGGATAAAGACTATTTTAAATTATTCACTATCAGTCCCAGAGATTTATCACTACACCTATATTTTTCCATCATTTTCATGCTTTCTAAACCACTACAGTAGGAGATAAATAGGTAACTTTATGGGAGAAACTGTTATTAAGGCTCATTATATAAATTTGTTCTCACCAATTTCAATAGCTGAAAGTGAAGAAAATAAAATACCCTTGAAAGTGAAGAACAAACACTGAGCTGGCAGTGCTCCTAGCAGAGAAATAAGTGATTTTCGAAAGTTGGGGGCAGACATCTCAGATTCAGACCAAGGCGTGGTTCAGGTCTAGACTGTTCAAGAGGATAAAAAAGAGATCACAACTGTTACGAATGTTGATTTCAAGCATAGTCGGGCTGCTATTTAAAAGGCCTTCTTAGTCTTAAGGCAAGATAAGGAGAATAGATGACAGGGATGCTCGTCCGAGGCTCTGTGCTGCCGAGCTCCGGAGGAGGACCCACACGTGTGCTGCTTGCTGGGCTGCGTCACCCCTGCGGTGCCCGCCCTCCTCGCCCGCACCGTGTCCAGCCAGAGCCAGCCTCTGCCTGCCTTTGGCAGGAGAACTGCTCCGGGGTCTCGTCTGGTGACCCACAAACCACCCTAGAAATGGTGGGAGTCTTTGGAGAGGGGAGCAAAACGCTCCCCACGGCCGCCTGCTCCGACACGCCTGTGGGCCCAGCAGAGTGTCCTGTGGCGTTTGTTCTGCTGTTTTGTCCCCGAGCGCATAGCGAGAGGTTCTCGAAGGCCGTGAGAGAGGGAACCGTCAGTAGTGTAGATCTCAGCAGCAGGTCCAGCCACCTGCTTAATTAACGCTGTTTGCCTCCGTCATGCTCGGTGTGTGAAGAGAACAGAAAAATACATACATGTAAAGGAAAAAGAGAGCTTTACTTAAAATCTTATGGGAAAACAGGCTTAAGGGTAGGCAGGAAAAGAAATCTGGGTAAAAAAAAGCCTGCTAAATGTCTGGCTTCAAAATCTATGCACTTTGAATTGAGGCGGCTGGCTGTCCGTGCTGGGACAGTGGGGAAGTGAGCAATTTAACAAGTAATTATGCAGAGACATTTATTTGTTTGTTAAGTGATTTACTGAGAGATTTGCGATTCTGCGCATAGCACAGCCTGTTGTGAAAACACACAAATCCTTTGGAAATTACGTACCTTGCTAAGCTGTGAGCAGCCACAGGATCTTACCAACTTCCCAAGGACCAGGTGGAGGGAAAAGACCCTCCACCGCTGGACTGATCTCTACAGGGAGGGAGATCTGGCTTGCTCGAGACCCCTATGCGGAAAATCGCAGGGAAAAGCTGTGCTTAACCCTCTGCTCTGGCCGAGTCTGGCTCTTCGGGCTGCTCCACCAGCCAACGGTCCAGGGCAGGCCACGCCAGGTCTGCGCAGGAGGGAGCTAACCGGGGCAGGAGGGCACGCTCCACGAGTCGGTGTTTTTCTTCTGAACTTATCATCTCGTGCTCTACGATATAAACATTTATAAATTAAATAAATTCATAAATAAGTGCATGCATGAACAACTGACAAATAACGACAGGCTGCGCACAGAGATCCACGGCGCCCGTGGTTGCACGCCCGCTATGGATGATGCAGCAGTGTCTCCTGATTCCGCAGAGGGGTTGGAACACGGCGGTGAATTATCCGCTCCTCATATTGATGGGGTATTTCTGGAGCATAAAGATAATAATTAAAGTGTCACTTTTTTTACTCGCTTTCCTTATGAAGATCTGCTCAATATTTTATAAGTTGCATTTAGCTTCACTGGAGCCAGCGGAGAGAATCCATTTTGTGAGGAGTCCAGACGAGGAGCTGCTGTGTTTCCTGAAGCAGCTCCCAGCGCGAGCAGGCTCCAGCAATCCTGGCTGGCACGTGCCTCGGCTGCTGCACGCCGGTTGTATGGACAGGGCGGTGCAGATGAAGAGCACTGACTCCTCATCTGAGAGTCGGTATCCTGATCCGTACTAGTGTGCTCTAACGATAGTGGGGTGTCACGGCCGTAAGGTGAGGAGCACTCTAGGAGCTCTTGGAGCTGTGTAGGGCAGGAACTGAGGACTCTGCACGCTCTGTGCAGGCTCTGGGTCTGAGGTTTCCAGAAAATGTTTGGCCCCGTTATGTGTTCTGGTGTCACAGTGTGCCTGCGAGGGCAGTCACTGGGCTTCTGACAGTACCGGAGATGTGGACTAAGGGGTTGTCCCTCCTCCTGCCCAGATGCGGGAGCTGGGTGGCGCACATGCCATCTCTCACCAAAGTATTTCAGAGTCAGGCATCCTGAATAAACAGTTTCTCTCTGGAACAGTCAGAGCAAACACTGCTCTGGATAAACAGAACATCTCCTCAGAGTCTGTGCCTGATGATGGCCAGGCCAAAAGGATGGCACACACAGGAGGAAGAGCACACTGGAGGGAGGTGAGGATCCCTCGTGGGGAACCTGCTCCCCTGAGGTTATGCGTGTAGCGGTTCTTGGGCGTAAGGTACAGGTCTGTCTTTAAGCTACATCAGTTCCTGGATCCAGCGCAGAGTGTGGTGGGGAAGCAAAAAGGGCAGAGTGTTCTGCGGCATCAGGAGCGCTGGGTCTGCCTGGCTCCGGAGCACTCGGTGTTCTGAAGCCACCTACGAAGAGACGTGTTTGATCAGCCCGTAATCCAGGTCATCTCGCTTGCCCCAAAAGAACTTCACGTTTGTGATGAAAGAGGCATTTACAAACCTACGGAGCCCTGGAGGAGAGAATTATTGTATGAGTAATAATAAGCACTTAAATAGCACTTGACAACTTGATTGATACAAACATTAACAGATTAACTCCTGCAGGACCTAGTGATGGATCTGTGTTTCCCTGTATTGCAGTTGGAGAAACTGAGGTGTGGAGGTAGATTAATTTACTTGCTGACCCACAGCGTGTTGCCAGCAAAGGCAGAATTAGAATTACAGACTTCTTAATGACCAATTAGCAAAAGTACAAAGCAGAAGAGCAATAGCTCCTATAGCAACCTCTAGGATCAGCCAGAGAGGACACCGTATAACCTCAACATCTCGTTTCTAAGTAGTAATTTTAGTCGAGTTGATAACTGCCTATAGAAATTAGGATTATTTTTATCGTGTACTTTGTCTTGCATTCATCCACTCCTCTCTTTCGTGTGTGCAGATCCTGGCTTTACAGATATTTATCTCTATTTATGAGTGTGCATATATGGGTTTAGCGGTACAGCCATAAAATACAGCCGTCTATAAACTAACTCAGAAATATGACTCTCTCGACTTATTGGACTGCACTTTCTGGTATGTACATTAAATATGCGTCTGTTTTACTACCTGGAGAACACAAAATGAGTGAAATCCAGCTATTTGCCTATTACTCTTTTGACTGAAAAATCGTGTATGTTTATAGTTCAGATGGATACGCAGCTCGCTGCAGGATGCGATAGAGGAAAGGTGTTATTGATGAGTTTGAGACGACGGCAATGCTTAGGAGTGGTGAAGCCCCGCATGACTTATGGGGCTCATCCCAGACTAATGCCAATAAATTGTTTGTGTCACGCCACGTCTCGGTGTATTTTGTGTGTGCTACATATTTTACAGGCAAACTATTTCAGAAGGATGTTAGAGACTTTTTAAGAAGTTATTTGTACCGTTTTTCATAGACTTCTCCATGTGAAGGCAGGCTGCCAGTTGCCAGGATTCCAAGTCTATACAAGCAAAGAAATATTGTACAAATATTATTTTAGAAACCTTTACTTACGCAAAGTGTTATTTTTGTGTATAATAGTGGGAAGATTTGAAGATCATATGTATCTTGAAAACCTCCCAGGCGTGGAGCGCTTTACTTGTTGGAAAGCTGTAAAATCCCCAAGTTCTTACTCTGTTTTTAGTGAGCTGTAAAAATCCTTGGTCTCTAATATTTCATCACCAGTGACTGAATGCTGGTCTGTGCCACACCTCAAAGTCGTACCTTATGGGTAAAAATATTTTCTATTTGAAGAAAAACTCCTCTGCCTAAAAAAAATTATTCCTTCTGCAAAGAGAAATGCTGGCTCTTCGCAGAGCAGATGTTTGGGACGTCTGACATCAACTGGACGGAGGAGGATGCGGGTGCAGAGCCTGCGTTCCCCAGAGTGTGCCCACCTGCAGCCCAGACCCCGCTGATGACAAGGAGTTTGGAAGCTCCTCTGTCTTTGCTCCCCTTTCCGGTGCCCAGCCGGGGCTGGCTCGGGCTGGTCAGTCCGCAGCCCGGCGCTCCCGTGGCCTCACGCCGTCACCGGCGCCGGGTGCTTCTCCACGTCAGTCTCGGGGAGTTCCAAGCTGACCTCCCCAATGCCATGGTACTCACATATGGACTTTCCTCACACAATGAGGAATTCAAAAAGCTTCATCAGTAAATAGGGTTGTTTTGAAATAATAATTAGAAATAGTAATTTCTGAGAACATTCTTAAATAGACTGATTTTCTAAACATTTTTACCTTGATATAAGCAGCTGACAAGAAACAGGTACCAGTAGGGTATGGTATTAAGGTTCTGGCCCCAGTCATGAAAGAGCTGAAAAAAGGATGCCATTGTCCGGATGTGCAGAACATCTGTGACACCAAAGTCCCATTTACAGAAATGGGGAAAAATAATTCATAGTCTACCTGTATTTGTGTATTTTCATACAAGTACCGAGATGGTCCACAAGAGCACAGAAACTGGCAGGCAGTTGAGCTTCTGTGTTTTGTGGAACATTTGGGGCTTCATGAGGTCAAAGCCTGCCGGTCCCCAGCCGTGGGGGGGTCCCCAGCAGCAGATGCTGTGCTGCCATACCGGGATGTCCCGAATTGTCAGGGAACCACATTAAAGTTCACTTGGGAGAACTGGAGCTCCCCTGAGCTTCCACAGCGACCGTGAAGGAGACAGCGCTCCTCTGACGCGGGTCCGTACCTCGCTGCAGAGCACAGGTTGTGTGCTGCCATACCGGGATGTCCCGAATTGTCAGGGAACCACATTAAAGTTCACTTGGGAGAACTGGAGCTCCCCTGAGCTTCCACAGCGACCGTGAAGGAGACAGCGCTCCTCTGACGCGGGTCCGTACCTCGCTGCAGAGCAGGAACGCCCGGGGTGCGCTTCGCTCCCTGCGCCTCTGGCTCCGGCCGTGTCCCTCGTGGGGTGGCCTCGTGGCAGTGGCTGGTGCGGGCGTACAAACCCTGTCTGACCCGGGGCCGGGGAGCGGGATGCGTTCACATGTGTGGAACGTCTGGTGGTAATTTTAAAAGAAAAGCACGTCACAGCAGTCCCAGGTAGGGAGGTAAGACACGAAACACAGCGAGGGCTTTCACACCACCTTCCCACTGCTTCAGCTGGTGCTCGAGCGGGACCCGGGTGCAGGGCAATGTGCTGCTGTCACCTCCCTGGTGACGGGGCAGGGAGGCCATGGCTGCCCTTTGACCTCGCTCGG
>NW_010419098.1:30938-31321 GCF_000710305.1 Buceros rhinoceros silvestris
CGTGCCGTCTGCTGGTTCGTAGGGAGCCCTCCAGCCGCTCCACGAGCGCGGAGCCGCGGGCAGGGCCGTGGCTGTGGGTGCTCCTCAGATGAAGTTCAGAGACACACGGGAGAGGGGGCAGCGGGATGGCTGGCGGGGCACAGCCCGGGCTGGCCCTGGTCCCCCTCGGTGTGCCCGTGCCACAGCCCAGCTGTGACATGAGAGCCCGGCGTGGGCAGCGCAGGAATAACGCTGCGGATCAAAGCAGCTCTTCTTCAGACAATTACAGTAAAATTGAAGCTCTCCTCCAAGAGGAACGCGTGCCCTTGTTGTGGTTTTCCTTTTTTGCCCTCCTTTTCTTTCTTTCTCTCTCTCTCTCCCCCCCCCCCCCCCCTCTCACTTTC
>NW_010419098.1:31492-33336 GCF_000710305.1 Buceros rhinoceros silvestris
TTTCAGGGCTATAGAACGAGCCGATTGGAAGCTGAAATCCTCCCTCTCTGCCCAGGGGTGGGATTCCCAGGGTTAGACATGTAACATCTGAAGGGTGATTTTTTTTTAAATTGATATCCAAGAATAAAAGAGAGAATAGTAGGAGAAGCTGATCAGGAATGAATAAAGTCTCCTTTTAAGCTGAAATAACCTTCCCCCCCCCTCCCCAATTTTCCCTCCAGAAAAGCCGGACTGTAATTGCTTGCAATCACTCGGCACAAATTGTCTGTGCGTATTTGCTTTTTAATTTTGTATAATCTGGTCCATTTCGCTCTCTCTGCCTTTGAGTTTAACCTCTCTCTTTCTCTCCCTCCTTTTCTCTCTTGCATGCCTTCCCTTTCTCTCTTGCTTTAATTCTTCAATGCGGCTGAAAAATTATTACTAATTCACAATGATATTTGATGGCTTTTGCTAAGGAAAGGCACTTAGAAAAAAAAAAAGAGACTGGGTGGACTTGTGCTGCAACTGGTGAGATTTCATTGTTTTCTTTGAAGTGTGTGTTTATTTGTATATTTATTCTCATTCCTGTTTCCTTAAGCCGCAGAAGGCTGTTTTAATACTGTATGGGCTGTGCTCGCCGGCTGAGCTGAGCGCAGGAACCCTGCACACCCCACCCGAGGTCGGCACACGGTAGCGGAACAGGCGAGGCAGTTGTGTCCTGTACCACGTTTGAATTTCTCAGCTGTGCTTTGGCTGGTCCTTTCATCGGGAAGCCCCGGGGTTTGAGCCGTAATTAATATCTCTTCCAGGTGAACTTGGTGCTTAGTACATAACGATTCTGGGATTCGGTGGTTAGAGCTTAAGGTTGTCCTTCAGATTTTGCATGAAGATTTTCTTCAGGCAGGTGCCTGTGGAAGCCAGTCTCCCAAGGTTTCGCCCCATATTTGAGCAGAAGTCTAGCTGATGTGCTGGAAAAAAATTGTACGTGTTAGAAAATAGTAATAGAGATCCTGGGGATGAGAAAGCACAGAGATAACATCTGTCAGAATAGTCTCTCGTCATTAATACTTCATTTGGAGATGAGTCCGTACAGCTTCAGTGGCACAGCAGCACGAGGTGAGAGATCAAAGGGATGAAGACCTCTACCATGCTGCAATTTTTTCATTTTATTTTTTAAGGAACTGATTGACTTTGTCCATGTCGGCAGCTCCGTCTCCAGCCTCGAGGCAGCTATGTTGGCCTGCTCTGTCACCGACGCTGCCTGTTCCTTTGCAGCGCCCCAGGGCGGCGTGCGGAGCAGCTCTGGGTCGGTTGGGCCACGTGGACATCCCAACTTGAGAGCCAGCTGTTCCCCCGCTTCCTTGGGCTCCCCATAGCAGGGCAGAGCATCTGGCTTGGTGTGCGCGCTCCTGGTGTCCGGCAGCGTCTGGCAGTCCAGGTGTTTTCCTGGGGTCTCTGGGGGTGGTGGGCTGCAACGTTCTGCTTTGGAAGCCTGGATTCAGTATTCAGCTGCTGCCGGTTGGGTTTGGGTGGGGGTTGGTTGGTTTGTATAGTATTATGGTTTTTTCCCGGCTGTTCTCAGAAGCAACACGTCCACCCCACTCAGATTTTGGTGGTAGTTTGTATGTTACGTTTTTTTGTTCCGATATTACTAAAACCAGTCTGAATTGGTTTATTTCAAAAGAAACACGAAGGGTTTGTTTTCCTTTTAACAAACTGCTAATGAATAGTTCTGCTCATCAGCAGAGATATTTGTCCGAACAACTTAGGAACGAGACCGACATGCTGCCACCATGTCACAGGAGGGGGGAGGTAGGGCGACCCCTCAGAAATCACCTTCTGTGGCCGTTGTGCCACGCGCCCTT
>NW_010419098.1:33410-35459 GCF_000710305.1 Buceros rhinoceros silvestris
CACCTTCTGTGGCCGTTGTGCCACGAGCCCTTCCTTTCTGCAGATAGGAATTTAGCTGCCTCCTGGGAGTCGTTCTGGGGTGGGATGCTGCAGTAAGCTCAGGCTCTGATTTCTCCTGAGATTTCTCCCACAGGTAAATAACCTATTTTTGTAACTCGTAATGTGTTTAAGGGGAAAAAAGGAAAGGCCTGTGGCTGCGTAGAGAAACCCCAAAGCTGTCTGGATTCCATTCTTCAAGCTGTAGAGGGACCAAGCAGACAGGCAGGCACTGGCCTTCAATTTAAATAAGTAAATTAAAACCAAAAAGAAACAAAGAGGCAGCCTTACCCTAAAACCAAATAGATGCTGATTCCCTGCAAACGAACCTGTAGGAAAAAAACAGTGCAATTTAAGAAGGAAAATTCCATGTGTATTTTTCTTGATGCATTTTAGGTTTGTTTGTAACAGATTTATAATGCTTGTATTATTCAGCTTTTCATTTGAAATTCTAATGAGCCTTTTGAATGGACTGGTGCAGGCTAGGAAGTATAGAGCAGAAAATAGTTCCATTGACTTATGATTTTCTGCTGACTTTTTCTTTGTCATCCCATATCTTCATTCGCTGTCGCCAGCCCATTCCGGGAACGTCCTCAGTTGCCTGTTTGAGAGCGCGTTGGAATAGAGGAAACGGTATGAATTGCAGATGACTTGATAATTTATTCAGAGGTGGTCTGTCATCCTTAGGTAATAGGAACGACAGCTGTAAATACATGTTGAGAGCCCTCTGGGGATTTTGTACAAGTTTTCCTCTGACTTTCTTCCTGGACCATGAAGCAGCGTATTTTTCCTCTGACTCATGGTGACTTTCTCAATGGCAGAGCCTTGTTCCGGAGGGTTTCAAATTTAGCCAGAACTGGCTTAAGAGACAATAATGCCTGATCAAAGGTACCCCTTGGATATATTATACCTCGACGGTGAATGCAACAGCTTCTCTTGAAACACCCTCTGAAGTTTATGGCAGTTGAATTTTTTAGAGATGAACCTTACGCTTTTAACTAAGATCTCAGCGGGAAGAGCAGCATCTCTGCTGGGCACAGGGTTTGTGAGGCCGGAGACCCACAGCTTTAGTCGGTTAACGGTAAGGGTACAATGTTCAGTTTGAGCTGACTCTCATCCAGCCACCGTGTGAAATTTCTGATAGCAGCAAGGAAATGTTTGGACTTTTTGTTCCCCTGAGCTGTCTCTTCACAACAGATATTTCAGGGTCTTTCAGCCAGTTGGGAAAGTTCATTATATTTTTAATACAATGTAAAAAAATTAAAATAATGATTTGATATACAGGCATTGATGAAAGATGTATTTTTAAAGTAGTAAATTAAAATCTCATTAATATTTCAGTAAGAATATTTTGTGCTTATCTGTTTCATCTCTATTTTTGACCTATGGCTTGGAGTTCACAGCATGAAGGAGATGGTGAAATCTGTTCACCATAAAATGTTAATTATAAGTAAATTACAGCACAAACGTTCAATCAGCCACATTAATTCTACATAAAGTGAATTATTGTAGCAGAAAATTTTAAAATGTGACTGAATTTTATAATCTGCATCCTCCATTTTCTACCTTTGCTCTTGCTGCTGTGCTGTTCTTCTCCAGCATGGCTGAGCTCTTCGAGCACTGATGGTAAGTGCTTTCTACTTAGATGATGTTAGAAATGGAAGAGCACAATTTGATCCATTTGTTTGCAGCCTACTAAATGACTCTTAAATCAGAACGTTTTCTTTGCCTGGTGAGAAAATGCGATGCCGTTGGCAGGGTTCGAAGTGCGGGAGCTGTGATTCGAAGCGTGGAGCTGTGCGGGTCCTGCTCAGGACCCTGGGAAGGATGGGTGCCCGTCACGCTGGTGGCCGTGCCCTGGCAGCCTGTCCACCATGCGACCTGGTGGTTGACTTACCGCCGTGTTACGTGCGTTTCCAGGACACTGCGTTCAGTTTTAGTCCCGAATTTATTTTGACAAGCGAAAGGCACTGCTGAAGCCTCATGTACTTTGAAACTTCAGCTGGAGTTCCT
>NW_010419098.1:35592-40570 GCF_000710305.1 Buceros rhinoceros silvestris
TCCTGCTGACCCCTGAGGAAGAAGGCTTCATTTTAATACCAGATTGATATATAATGGAGCTTCCTTTGAAATCCAACCTTTGCGTAGCGTTATAGAAGGATTTCCGCCAAGATGCAGAGTGCAAGAAATGCTCAATGTGGTCTCTGGAGATCGTTGTGATGATAGCGCTGAGAGACCCTCTTGGTCTCACCAAAGTGATGCCAAAAAAAGGAAAATCTTGTTTGCGTAGTTTTATTGTGGTATTTCAGGTCCACGTAGCCAAAAATATGTGTTTACTTTTTATCCGTAATTTTGTGAAGTTTCTAGGAAAGCAAGAAAGCAAACTGAATGTTTATTGTGTGGGTGCTCCAAGTGTAGAGACTCTGGCTGCTGCTCTGATGCTGTTCTCTGGGTTGAAGTGTCTCCTGAGTCACTAAGTTGGGTGTCATTGCCAATTACCATCCTGACTCTACGATGCTGTAAAGCGTTGCCTGCTAGATTGGCTTCGAATTTGACTTTTTCTTTCCAGCGGCAGCTAGGCAATGTTTTGGCTACTGAAAAGGTGACATGGTACATTCCCACTGTTCTCCTTACTTTGAGAAAAGCTCTTGAGCTCAAGTCCGAAGAAAAATTCTGAAGTGCCTTGTGTGGCACAGCTCAGAAGTTGGTATCAGCAGCAAAGATCCAGTGTCTCCTCACAGCAGTTTGCACAAGTGTTTACCCCTTAGAAGAAGGTTGCTCGTTTGCTACTCAGTGGTTTCCAGGCTGAGGACTGCCTTGTGTTAGGTAACAAATGTGCCCCAGTCGGTGCGTAAAGTGGAATGATTTTGTGTGCCAAGTGATCTTTCCTGAAACAACTGCTCGTTGGTGCCAAGATCCTCTGTTTTGATAACTTGGTGCTGTTTTTTCTGTCATGTAAGTCAGGTATTAATTTTTCATCTCCGTGAAACAAAAGCCCCAGCCCAGGCTGGTCCATAAACCCTGTGGATGGCTGCGAGCTATCTCAATGCCTTCTCCATCTGGCTGCACTTGTGTTTCTGGATTTTGCCACGGACAGGGGTGCTGCGTTGTGGGCAGGTACTTGGCTTTTCTTACGTGGTCTGGCTCTTCTGAGAAAGGGAGGCTGTGGACTCATATTCTCTGTTCAGCTCGTTTGAAGTCCATGAATGTGCTTTCCAAAAGCTATAGTACTGTGTGACGATTGAAGATGATTTGTCATAGAAGATGTTCAAAAATGGGAATCCTGACACATGTATGACAGGAAGTCCCGCTCCTCTGTAGAAGTAGGTGTGCGTTCCTCAAAGGAAAAGGAGGAGGAATTCCTAATTTGGCAGTAGCAGGTCTGGTGATCTGCGGCTGTGGGCAGGAGCTGGGCATCACTCAGCACAGCTGGATAACCTTCAGGATTAACTCGGGCAAGAGGGAAGAGTTAGAAAGCTGATTCCCTGGGACAGGAAGGAGTGAATCTCACAGCCATGGCAGCAGCTGCGTGACCAAGTGGATGAGTTACAGATTCCCAGACTCCTGTTGGATTAATCCCTTCATTGCTCGCAGCCTGTGCTGCCAGGGCAGTGCCACGCCAGCTCTGGAGATGCCGCTCCGTGTCTCTAAGCTATAGTGCATCCACCTGCCTGAATCATTTACCACCAGCATGAAATGTGGGCTCCAGAACTTGTGTGCGTGAGTCACTGGGGTTTGAGCTGCTCAGTGCTACTAACGGTTTTGAGAGAAATCACTGACCATTTATTGGGAAGGGAAGGACTCTGTTGTGGTAAGATTTGATAGGAAAGTTAAGCGAAATCTAAACAAAATAATTTGGGAAGAGAGAGTTACTATCGGGAGTTTTATTTGCGTGCATGTACAACATATGTTAAACTCCGACCGTCAGGGTGGTTCTGACGGACAGCCTCTGTACCGAGGCATCCCATGCCGTGCTGCTGGCACCGGGGCAGACAGTGCACGGGGGGCAGGTTCTGCAGCCCCTGCTCCAGCGGGCAGGACGGCTTTCAGAATTCCTGTCTCCTACAGTGCCATGTGATACCACGGCTCTTCGAGGTCGTGCTGCACCTGGCACATCAGGGTCTGTCTGCGTGTGAGCTATGCCGACTCCCTGCACTCTACAATGGCATCTGCTATGCAGACCTGGCTAACCAGAGCGGGCACAGACCGGTTTGCAAGCAGGCATTCGGCTCACAGAGTTTGGACAGTAACAGGAGCCTGTAAGAGGATGGTGCACAGGAGGTGTAACTTTGAATAGGTGTGGTTGAAGATAGGGGGTGAAATACTTCATCACAGGGCCCTGAGAGCTCACACGTGCATTGGACCTGCGCTAGCAGAGCTGTTGGAAGCCTCGGAGATGTGCTCAGTGTAGTCATTTAGCAGCACCATGCTGTGAGGAAACCAAGCCCAAATACAAAGAATTCTCCTAGTTGTGTTCACCTTCACCTTCCGTGGGTTTTGTCAGGACACAGCACAGCTAAATGATTTTCATTTAATCACTTTCGTTTCAAGTGAAGGGTTTTGTTAGCTTTCAGTTAGCTGCCTTCATCAGCCAATAATAAACATGTATTTGTCTCTTCTGCCCCTTGTTCCATGCAGTTGCTGCTAGGGTTGATTTTGCGCCATGCGTGAAGATGGGTTTCGGTGCAGCTGAAGGTACCTGGGCAAGGTGTGATGTTAAAGACAGATTCCTAGAATGAGGTACGACCAGTAAAGTCCCTCACAACGGAAAAGGGTAGAGGAGGGAGAGCGTGCGGCACGCTGGGTGCTGGGAGCCCTTGTTTTCCAGTAAGCAGCATGATTGGCAGCAGAAATAAACACTAGCGGGAAGCTTGTGTATCAGCCTAATTGTATAATTGCCGGGTGCTTTCTGCCGGGGTTGATGCGCAGATTGCAGTAATGTGGAGTGTCTCGTCGGTAATTTGCTATTAAATCCAACACTAGGAAGTAGTTCAGTTGCTTCCTGTGCGGGTACCTGCTGTCTGCGCACACCTCCTCAGGACCTGACAGCATAACCCGGACCCACCTTCCCCTTCTTCTCCTGTTAGTTCTGCTTTTGTGGTGTTCAAAGTTTTTTCAGCAAATTGCAGAAGGTGAGTTGGACATAAGGGTCAAAACGTGATAACTCATTACGCAGTGCGGTGAAAGTCACTGCCAAGAGCTGAGACCACTGCTTAATTATTCCCTCTGAACTTGTACAAAATATTATGTTATAGATACTGTAATCAGTACACTGAAAGCACGGTCTGCCCAAGCTGCTGCACCGGCTCTGCCCGGAGCTCCCAGTGGGTCGCTGGAGTAGAAGAATGGTGGTCAAGGAGATTCATACAGGAAAAAATCATTCGGGTGGGAAAAATGTCAAGTATCATCTTTGGGGGTGGATGTAGAACAAAGCCACAAAGGGAGGAAGCTCCTTACTGGGAGAATAGGGGACTCAGCTCCCGTAGGGTGGGTGTCCCTCAAGCCCATCACACTTCCTGAACAACTCTGCAGTACGTCCTGCTCCTACTTTTAGGGCCCATAGCCCTACCCCTATTTCTCAGTCGTAAATCTATCTCTGGCTGAATTATAATCTTTTCCCAGTCTGACTAGATGAGTTAAAAGTTCCAGGTCCTTCCTTTCAGCTGGTAGCCTTTTGTGAGATCAGTTCTGATAAAATGCCAGCAACTTGCTGCGCTTTGTTTCTAGGTTCCATACTTTTATGTTCAGCTTATATCTAATCCAGCCATAGTGCCGTCTGTTAAATAACTGCAGGTGAAGAGATACGTAAAGGGGAACAAAACCATGTTCCGAGCTCTTTACTTGGGTATGTAAGATGACCAAAAGCCCCTTGCCCCTGTATTTCATGAGTATATGGGGAAGGTAATAGCTGGATCATTACTTTTGCCCTCATACATCAACAGTGTGGCTATGCTGATGAGATGATAATTGTTTTGGGGTTCGTGTTGAAAATTCGCCTACCGACAGGTAGGTGGAAGTGCAACGCGTACGACCCTGTCCTGCGTATAGATGGTGGGGCACTGTTGACCTTGGTCTTGACAGAGCTGCAAGGTTTGCTATGGCCCCGGTCAGACATCCTGCTCTTGATGCATCATCTGCCCTGTCGTGTGAGTCGGCGTGTAAATGACTCAGACACCTGTACGAGCCGGGGCTTTCTTCCTCCCCAGCAGTGCCTTGACCTGCCCTCCGTGCCTTCTGTGCTGCCTCGCTCAGACACTGCTTGCATCCCCAAAAGTTAACCTCTGAACTCCCAGGGGTTATGCTCAAGCCAAAGATCACTGAGCTTTTCAAGATCAAGAGGCTGTCAGTGAGGAGGGATGGCTCGCATTCAGACCTACGATAAGCTTTAGACACTCATTAGTCCTAACTGAATGCTGAAAATAACGTGCGGAATTTCAGCTTAGTCAACAGCAGCGAGAGACATTTATTGCTTTCGGATTACCTTGAGATGTCTCCTGCTCGCTGGCAAATGGCATTACCCAGAGGGAAGAGCCCTCTGTCTACTGTTCCCATGAGGACGGCTGTGTCCTCGCTCCTGCAAATACAAACCGTTCTTGGCAAGCGGAAGTTTAATTAAGAGCCTCTCCGAAACTCGTCAGGCTGGGCGTTAGTCACCGCGAGGGGCCCTGGCACGTGTGTTAGGAAACACGCCGGGAACAAGGCTTGGGTTCTGGGGAATGTCATCGGGCTCTGCCTCGCTTTGTATGTCCTCGCGCGTGCACCCGTTTTTAATACGGTTGTGCTTTGTCTACCTGGAATATGCAAATAGCATTCAAATGAGATCTCGGCGTTCAGACTGTCAGCACATGCCCCACAGCTCCCCTCCAGCGAGTGACTAATGGGAACATGTGTTCTTTCTATTTCGGTGGAGCCGGGGGAATTGGGGGAGCAGGGCCTGAGCCCTGGGGATTCAGACGTGGCCGCTCTGTCCCGAGGTCTTTCTCTGTTGGCAGAAGGCAGCTGCCGCCCCGGGCCCGGGGCCACCGCCCGGGCCCTTCTG
>NW_010419098.1:40727-49417 GCF_000710305.1 Buceros rhinoceros silvestris
CTGCTGCAGGAGCTGCCCTCATGCGAGAGCTGCAGGAGGATGTGCCCAGCTCCTCCGAGGGCTGCGGCTGCTCCCTGGTCTCCGTACTCGGGCAAGCAGTGTGGTGTAGAAACACTGAACTTTTCGATAGCGTGGGCCATCTTCTTTCTTTTCCCCCAGTCTGTTTTATTCACAATTATACTCGTTGCTATATTTGTTAATGTTCCTATGGCAACAGCTTTAACTGCTTACATAGAAATGTAATGTCAGGAAACTATTTAATGCCTCTGTGGATGACTTAATGTGATTTACCCTCTGGTGCAAGCAGAAATCAGCCTCGTCTAGTACTGGGCACGTGCTCTGGGCGGAACCAGTCTGGCTTTGTGCATCTTGGGCTTCTCACCGCTGTGGAGTGTTTGCTGTTGTCTCTTAACACGCATCCTTTTTCGAGCAGGATGTTGCCTTCTATTGATTCTGAAAGTTGCTCAGCAATAAAAATTAAAATAATAGTATGTGATTAACACACATCTGCCATTCCCAGAGGACGATAAACCAAACGCTGAGGGCTCAGATATTGCTGAACTCAGAGAATTGAAACTCCTGATGGCTCTCTAGGTCTTCTCCCGTCCCCCGTAATGTGTACTCGAAGCAGGGACAGTCACGTGTCTCGCAAAAACAAGAGTTCCTTGAAAAAGAATAGTCAGTGTGGAGGTCGCGGTCTGCTCCCCAGATGTGCTTCTCAGGGCTGCTGGAGCCCGGGCTGGGGCTGTGGCACAGCCACGCTGCGGTCCGTGTCCCCACACATAGGGGCTGCAGCAGCCCGCGGGTGGGGTTTGGGTCCCCGGGAAAGTGACGTCATGAGGTACGGAGAGATGGGATCTCAATGCATGTGCACCAAGGAGACTTTCCTTTGTGTTCTTGCTTTACAGTGTGAGTAGTGTTCTTTTAATAAATACTTTGTGAATTCCTCTAGCTTTTTAGAAACATAAACATAGAAATCTGTGTGCTCTACTGGAGCAGGAACCTTTCACTTCACAGCCTAACCCGCTTCTGCCTGTGCTGCCAGAACGCGTGGTAGAAGTAGTTAGGGATCACCCGCTCACAGACGGGCCACTAGAGAAGAGTAAGACACACTGATCTGCTGGATCTCTCTCTATTTTCTGACAGTAAAAGAAGACCGAGTCTTGGGGATTTTGGTTGGTCAGGACTTTTTGGGGAGAGAGACAGTCCAGGACTCTGTAGCTCTCTCAGGAATGAACCAGACTTCTTTCTCATCCTGGCTGCCTGGATGATAGTTTCCAGCCCTGAAGGCTGGATGGTTTTGACGAATTTGTGTGCACCCTTGGATCGTATGTATCCAAATGGATGGTATTCTGAAGAACGATGTTTAATATATTGAAAATCAGTTTATCTGCAGTATTGGACTCTTGCCTTCACGATCCCCTCCCATTATAATTTGATCCTGTCCGTTGTTACACTCTAGTTCAAACTGGCAAGCCAAGAAGATCCCTTAAAGAGAGGAAATGGTCTTCACGCATTAGACTGAAAAATGCAGAGATGCGTTTGTAAAGTTAAAGGGTGTGAGAGGAGCAATGGGCACAATGTCCACGGGGAAGATTTCCCTTCACAGGCTGCAGCTCGGTAGGAGGCGATGGTACCTTGTCGTGGACTGGATTTCTGTTCACATGGCTCCAGCAAATCAAAATCTTGCTCCAATACTGAATCAGAGATGAGAATCCATGTTTTGCAAACACTGGTGTCTCTGGAAAGCCATCCTCAGGGCCGCGTGTTAGTGGAGAGTTTCACCACCACCCTGCAGACAGAGCTGTCTTCAGTATGCTCCTTTTGGGCGTTCTGCCTTCAAGTGTAAATGTTTTCACGGGGTGCTCTCCCCATCTCTCCCTGCGATCCTGAGCTCCAAGTCTCAGGAAACTTTTTTCTCTCCCTCCCCTTCTTCTCCTCCACTGGCAGTTGCAGCTTTGCTGTCTCTGCAGAAGGACAGAAGCTCCCCGGCCTCGTCTGCGAGCTCGAAGCACAACCAAGGTGTTTCCTTCTGCTTTTAATAAGATTGTCAGTGCTCCTTTCTGCTCTGAATGAGCAGAGGAGTGTGATTTAAGCAGCCAGAATAGGGAGCTCACTCTTCTTAATTAGCACTAATGCAGTGAAGGTTGTTTTCTGGCCCTGGCAGAGGGGAATGGTAATTAATATGGCAGGGAGACAGCAGAGAGACAGACGGAGAGTTCAAGGCCAGCATGTGTGCCTCCGACCCTGGGTCAACGAGGGGGAGCAGCGGGCATCCATCGGCCGTGGGAGACAAAGCCCATCCCTGCGGGATGGATGAAGCACCGTGGTGTCCCTCAGCCTCCCCGCCCAGCTCCACACCTCCAGCAGCGCCAGTCCTTCTCTGGCCATAGTGTGACCAGCCTCAACAACCTCCAATTTAGGCGCTTTTGTGTTCTAATGAGCAACTTTCATCGCGCCTCTCAGCGCAGCCACGGAGCCCATTCTCTCCTGGAACACGTTTGCTGCTGCTGGCGTCCATCAGGTCACGTCAGAGGAGCGCGGTGCTCCCATCTTCGCACTGGGAAGCTCAAGGTCTCCAAGGGCACCGCACAGCACCGTGCAGAAGGTGCTGCAGGCAGATCGAGGGTGAGAAAAACCTCTGTGCGGTTACGTCAACCAGTGCCTCAGAAACGGGTGTGCTTGTACGTTGTCCTGGCACCACGTTTAGCTGTAGCTCGATGTGTAAGCAGGATTAAGAGAGTGTCAAGGTAAGGGAGGTGTGAGCAAGGCCGTGTTTGCGGGTGGAGTTGTGACAGAGAGGAGGCAGTAACACAAAGAAACATCTTAATAGCTGCATTTGTGTTCCCTTTGTGACTGCTTCGGCAGCCCCGCGCGTCGGTGCCGATGGGGATTCTGTGTGCTCAGGACGGCAGTGCTTGCCTGCAAGGTTCTGTGCTAATTCCCCCTCTTGGTGCAATAACGTGTTTTGTTCCAAATATTTATTCCTCAGCGATGTTTTTGTCACCTTGTTACTCACAAGCTTCTGACGTGTATCCAAGACACCAGCGTTCAGAGCGGGTTTGTGTACGTCAGTCACGCGAGGAGGCTGGCAGTGAGCTCCCCAACACGCGTGCTTGGAGCAGAGGCTGGAATGGGGTTAACTGGAGCAGCCAGATTGCAGGCGGGGTTTGTGCTTTGTCACGGACTTGCTCTTACCCCTACCAGAGGTTGCCCAGGACTGATGGGCACCGCCGTGCCAGCCAGCTGTGCTGCTGTCTGTGTTCGGTGCAGAGCCGTTAGCTGGCACTGAGCATCACGCTCAGCAGCAGTGACTTCATTGGAGGGTCCTGGTTCTGCCGGAAAGTAGGAACAGAACGGTGCCCGGTAAAGGGGGGCTCCAGTTCGCTGCACGGTGTGTAAAGACTTTGAGACGCGCCGTTTACCTGGGAGAGAAGTCAAGCAACCCCCTAAAATGAGATTTCCCCAGGTCCCCAGAAGCTAGATAAACCAGATAAATGTAAGCGCTACAGGATTTACTCCTTAAATGTTCTAATAAAAATGGTTTAGCTGAGGAATTGACTTCCTCAATTAAATGGCCTTGAAATCGCCTTTTGAAAAGCCAGGTGGTATTTAAAATGCTGAAGAAGAAGCCGTGAGTGGAGTGGACAAGGCTTTCACGTATCTGGAGCGGTATTCCTGAGAAGGAACTCGGTGGGCTCTCTCAGGGAAGCGTTACCCCACACAACACACTTTCCAAAATTGAACGAGTGGGGGAAACTGTTGGTAATAGCATAAAAAAGAGTCCGGATCCTGAGGTGGCTTTTAGGATTCCTCCTCAGAAGTGGGACCGAAGAGGTGATGCTGATCTCGTTCATTAGCTGAAGCATTGCGGGCTTGCTCCTGAGGGCTTCTCCTGCCGTGCTTGTCCTCCTCCTCCTCCTCCTCCATGGGGCTAACTCTGGGTGAATAAAGCTGATGTTTACAGCTGGAATCAGCCGTGTGAGTGCTCACCTTGGGTGGAGCGCTGTCCTCTCGGCGGTGAGCAGCAAATGCTTTTTTCCAACATGTGGAAACAAGCACTAGCTCATACGTGACCGTGTTCGGGGTTTTGGTTGGTTTGGGGGGGATTTTCTGTTTTTCTTCGTTCTGGATTTAGGTTGTTCTCCTTACAGATTGCAGGGGATTTATCTGCATCTTTTCTGTTTGGCTGATTTGGGAGCTGAAGTCGTGCTTGGTAGATGGGAAAAATGCATGCAAGTGTTCTTCCATCGGGGACCAGGTGCTGGCAGGAGGCATCTCGCTTCTCATGCCCAGCCACCCCCCGCCCTCGAAGGGCTGCGCTAATGTAAGAACCGCTCTCGTGTTCTGTCTGCCGCTGCTCATCAAGGCCTGAGCAGAGACTAGGAGACTCGCATCACCTCGGACTGAAGTTGAAGTCAGGTCAGAAAGGTGAAAAGGCAATATTTTATCCATTAGGAAACCCAAGGCACTTGGATTTGTGCCAGAGCAGCGAACGCTAAATCATCGTATCCCAACTGGGGGATTTATGGCAGAGTTACAAAGACAATCATTTATTTAAGGTCTTGTGCTTAGAATTTTTTTTTCCCTGTTGATTCTTGTTAGTGTGGAACATTTTACACTTTTTAATGGGTGTCACGGTGGAAGGAGCAACATCTGCCAAGGACTGTGGTCCAGAACACATACTTTGTTCAAACTGGCTGTTCTCCAGCTGTCAGAAATGAGGACACTTAAAGACAGAGGCAGCAGCTTACGTTTATTAATCATACATAGGAAAACTGCCGATATCTGATGTTTGTAAATACAAGTAGCAGTTTAAAATCTCTTTTAAAATAAAGCTCATCAAAATGCCAGTTTGCGATTGAGCACTGCCTTCAGGAGAGGTCACGGTGTGGTGACCGGGGGTGCTTCCAGGACCGTGCTGTTCTGCCCTTGCCTCCTGGGTGGAAGCTGTTCTCTGCTTCGTTCAATCTTGCACTGTTACCAGAGGTATTTTTTTAAATGAAAAAACGTTGACATTACGTTTCATTAACTAAATTAATGGCATGGGTATGTGCTGGTTTGTTCTGAACAGTTTGCTGAGGTGAGTTGTGTCAGAACGATGCTTAACGGCAGCGTAGAGAGGCAGCAGAGCTGAGCACAGCATGAGAGGCGCTGTGATACACCCGGGCTTTAGCTGTGGCTTTCCTCACCTTCTGTTGTCCAAAGCAAACACGGGTGAAGCCCTGAGCGTGGGTGGGAGCGCTGAGCAGAGCCCTGTGTGCTCGGTGGCGGGCAGGAGCGGCCAGAGTGCCCCGTGACCCCAGGAGCTTCTGCCTGCTCCTCCTCCTGGCCACGTTCAACACCCAGGGACAGGATTTGCGTTTTGACATGTTAGTTTGGTGGGGTGACCTACGGCCACAGGTTATGTTTGTAAAAAAGCAGAAACCAAAATTTAAAATGGACTTTTCCCTGAGTTTAGCAAGTTCCTTCCCGTGAAGCAGCTTGCAGCGAGGCTGCCCAGCGCTTCTCCTGGCTTTAGGCAGCCTCCTGGTAGGTGATGGCCAGGCTGGTTACTCCAGGCTTTCAAGGAGCAACAGTTGAACACGATGATTAATGGTGGCTGAGAAGATTTCCAGGTTAGGCTGAGTCTACACACTGGATTGATGTGTTGTATATGAACTTCCACCGACTCTCAGGTTTTTCAGGCTTTCAGGTTTTGTGTGCAAATTTAATCCAGTGTTTAAACATTCCTCCCTGCAGAAAACTCCATGTGTTAGTTGTCACCATGAGCTAACACAGTGGTTTTAGTTGTCTCAAGCTGAATTAGCATGTGGGTAGTACTTCAGTCATACTGTGCAAGCATCTGATTTTGAGTAAATTATTACAGATTTAATCTTTATTCAGGTCTTTGTGTGTGAGTCAGTGACATGTTAAGATTGAAAGGTGGCAGGCAGGAGAATTTTGGTTGTTTCTTAATTGGTTTGGATGTCTTTCTCTGCCAATTACAGATTTTTCATTCTCTGTCATCAAAAATGTTATGAGTAAGAGCATCTAGCAATCAAAAAAGAAAGTGGGCATTCCTAAACTGCTTTGCTTGATTTCATTTTGCAGCGGTTGAGTTTGACTCTGAAGAACCGCCCAGGAAATCGGTCTCAAGGTAGCTGCCCCTCTTCCCACTTCCCCAGTATTGTGCGCTGCAGTCGGGGCAGCAAAGAGGTTAATTGCGTCCCCTGCTAACGGGCTGCCGAGGACGATGCTCCCACCCGGCACGGGGCTGTGTCACACCTCGGAGGTGGCACTGGGGGGGTCCTTCGGTTCTGCGCAGATGGACGTGAACTGAGGTGCTGGCTAATCTCACCCGTATGCTTTCTGTGTCCGTGGTTGCTGCTGTTCTGAGCAATAATCCAACATAACTTTGGAGAAAGCCAAGGGGTAACCTCTGCCAGGCAGCAGTGGCAGAACACAGCCGTTTGATTTTGAAATAAATACTGCAGGTATGAAAAATCCCACCTATTTTCATTCCTTCAGATTTCAGTCTAAAAGCAGTCACTGTGATTCCCTCAAATCGAAATAAAAAAACCCAACAAAGCAAAACCCCAAACAAACCCAAACTAGTAATGTACAATAAATACAGCCAAAGGCGTTCCACCCCAACCCCGACATTCAGCTCGGTCTCTAATTGTTAAAAACAGAGCAAGGATATTTAGTGCTGGAATTAACTGGGTGAGAACAGCTGCGAGAAGTTTGTCAGTGGTTTGGATTGGCACAAACCAAACATTATTTCACTGCAAATAAAATCTTCCTCTGTTGAACAACAAGTTCACATATTTCATTTAGATTGCAGTGTTTTCTACTGGAAGGGGTTAAAGGGAAAAATAGTCTTGAAATTTAAAACTGAAATACTTGCTCTAGAAAGTGTTTCAGGTTTTGTTTCCATATTGAGACCTCTTTTTCTGGGGGTGGGCGCTTTTTTCCCCAAAATATGTTTCTTGTAAGGCTTCTCAGACGGAAAGGTTCTATTTTCAGAAGAAAAGTTACTGTGCCAGTGCTTTTGAATCGCCTCCTTCCAGCATCTGGCTGGGTCGGCTCATCCCTCACGGTGGCTGAGCGCTGGGCAGCAGCTCCTAGGTCTGAGATGGGGGTTACTTCAGGACAGGCAGCATGGTCAGTGGTTTGTCCCGCTGCCTCCTTCCCTTGTCCCGGGTTGTGGAGCGTGGCACAGGGCCCCTGTCCTTGGGCGCTGGCTGGTGCCCTCCAGGCCATCTCTGCTGCAGGACAGCAGCTCCTTCTAACACATCTGCTGTTGGGGTTGTTGCTCCTGCCATCACTTGCAAACTGCTGGTGAGGTTGGACCTGGTTGAACCCCGCTGTGAGCATACTGTTTCCCACAGCTGGAGCTGGCACTGGGTGTAGCGTCCTTTCCCCATCAGAATCCTGCTGCAGGATCATTTTCTCTGTGCTCCTGTTTTTGTTGGTTTTCTCCCACAACAGTCTCGTGTTCCTCCTCTGTCTGTTCCAGCCCGACTCGGTTTAACGCAGCAGCGCCTACAGGGGCTTCAAAAGAGCAGCCCTCTTTTTTTTTTTTTTTTTGTTGGTGGAGGCCAAATTCCTTCACCCAGGCAGAAAGATTGTCCCCAACGACTGGCTTTTACCTTTCGAGAGCGCATTTTCATCCATCTGTGGCTTTCCTGCGGAGCGGGTCTCCCACTCCATTCAGAGGAGAAGGGTGCATTTTGCGCATCTGCCTTTTGTTTTGCCAAAGCCTCTGGGACTCGTGGAAGGGGGAGGAATTGATAAAAGCAAAGCATTTTGCCATAAAAAGAAACTAAGAGGGCAATGGAAGGCCATTTGTGTAATTCCCCAGGCTGTGTCTCTTTGAAAGTGAAGGTCTGGCGCAGTCTGCATAACCCGCTGACTTTGGAGCTGCCTTTCTACTTTGCCATGCGCAATATGTTCTTGTGTATGAATTAAAGATTAAAGGCAACTTAACCTGTATTTTTCTTTTTTTGCAACATTCTTTGGTAGTGAAATAGCGAAACGGCATTTCTGATCAAAACCAGGGTGGTGTGAGCGTGCCGGGAAAACACCCGGCGGTTTACACACCTCCCTGATCAGAGCGGCCACCCCACCATCGCTGTGCAATGGGAAACAGCCTCGGGGGCCTAGAGGAATTATTAGCGTTTATTCGGGGCTCTTTTTCTCGAGGCTCTAGCACTGGTTTACGATTCTTGGCGGTTTGCTCGTGGGAGGTGGGTGTCTGGCAGAGCAGGTGTGCTGGGAGCAGCGTGCCGTTGGCTCTGCCGCGGGACACATCGGGTGCCCTCTGCACCCACCAGTCACATTTGCATCCACACGCAGTGTCCGGGAGCAGCTGCCCATCTTCTGCCACTCCCACCGGTGAGGAGTGAAGGTAGCGGCCGTGGCTACAGAGCGCATGGAGTCAAGGTGTCATTGAGGAGAAAATTCCTTCACAGCAGAAGGATTTGTTCTGGAAGCTTCTCCAATACCTTCCTGTTGGCTGTAGAGTGGGTAGTGAAATGGTAAACCATTTCTTTTGTTTGTTTTGAATCTAGCCAACAGCAGCAGGGGCGGGCGGCAGCAGAGGAGGTGCAGGGAGGCAGGAGTTAAAGCTGTGGAGATGGTTCAGCCATGGAGGCTCGGGCTGTGAGCAGCTGGTGCAGCAGCAGCGTGTGGCGGGAGCAGGCAGC
>NW_010419098.1:49456-61754 GCF_000710305.1 Buceros rhinoceros silvestris
TCTGGGCGTGGCCGTGCGTGGGGGGGAGGCGGCGCGCCGCCACGGCCAGCGGAACGCTGCGCTGTGGTGGAGTGGACCAGCTCACGAGGAGCTGTGGAGCACGCAGAAACCGTGCTGGCTGGAGCGGGGAACGCTGAGGCCAAAGGTCCCCCTTGGAGCCAGGCGGCAGATGGCAGCATGAGAAGCCCACGCGTGCAGTTTGCCATGTGAGACTTCAGCAAAACAAAATGGTTTGGAGCACCCTCCCACCGCAGGACTGGGAGTACCAGGCTGCCCGTGCTCGCGTGGTGCCGCGGCACCTCGGCTATCGAGTTCTGCCCTGGCCACGGCACTACTGAGAGCTATTGACAGACCAGAAGGAGATTAGAGAAGAGCAACAAAAAGGATTAAGGGGCTGAGGGGATTGATTTATGAGAAAAGATTAAAAGAGCTAAATATGTGTCGCTTGGCAAAGAGATGAGTACAAGAAGGGTTGATAAGAGTCTACAAATGTTTGAAGATCTAAACATAAAGGGGTTGATCCTGCAGACCTCACTTTCATAATGTCCCTGCAAAATCAATAGGCATTGGTGTGATGTTTGCAGGACCAAAACCCAGCACCAAACTAAAACTGGTCTTGACAGTATATATATATAGGGAAGCAGGTGAAGTAATTTGAATACCAGCAAGGAATTCCCAGCACTGATACACTGACCTTGTAGAATTCTCCTAAAATGGAAGATACCAAATCCCTCAGCCTGGGCGTTCAATCTGAAGAGCGTGCTGGACAGCGAGGACAGTGGTGCACAGCAGTGGAGGGACAGCACAGCTTCCCTCCTTGACGTTCTCCTCTCTTCAGCTGCTCTGGTTCTGCAACACAGAGTCAAGAATCTGCCGGAACCAGGGTCAGAAACTGGCTGTCCAGCTTCCTCTGGGGTTGTCTTCTCTGGGTGTGCAAGGGCTGGAAGGGTGCTTGGGTCTGGTTTGGTGGTTTTTAAATATGTGGTTATAAAGTTGGTAATACAGCACTGGATGAAACACTCCGTGTTTCTGCCAGGGATTTTTGGGTGTTTGTGGAACAGGAGTGGTTTCAGTTATTGTGCTCCCAAACTCCAGCTGCTGTTTGCGGGTTCTGAATGGGTGCGTGGCTAGGACACCTTTGGACCGGGAGGGGACAGCTCGTGTTTCTCCAGCATTGCTCCCTTTCTCCTTTCCCTTCTCCCTTGGCATTCCCAACTGTCACCCGGAAATTAATATTCCAGACTGGGGCAGCTTCCAAGCTACTGCTCAACCTTCCCTTAGCTGGGAGGAAGAATTATGTTCCTTCCGTGTGCTCAACAAGTCCAGCTATTTCCCTTCGTTTCAGAAAGACTCCAGCTAAACATAAATCTGTCTCCATCTGTGACAGCCCACAGTCATCTGTTTACCAAAATAAACTTTAAGCATATATTGAAAAATAATTTCTATTGAAATATGCATCCCTATGGCATTCGAGCTCGGTATTTAATGCCTTTTTTATGGTTAATAATGCATCAAAAGCATTTCTAGTCTTGAGCTGTCATTACATCACATAGATGATGTGCCGGATGCGTTTAATTGACTAAAAAACTTGGAGTCAGTTTTTATTTTAAAAAATACTAATACATGATTACCAAGCCCTACTTCTCCTGATGGGTATCTCGTACGCAGAGCGTTGTCTGCTGGTGCAGAGCCGTCCATTGCCGGCGCTTACAGTGAGCTCAGCTCTGACGGATGAGGAGGGGCTGCACGGAGACAGTAAAAGCTGTTTGTTAGGAGCCTTTTCCTGGAGCAGCATTTGCTGCTGTTTCATTTTTGTAATGCAAAAGCAAGTTAATTCAGGAAAACAGTGTTAGACCTGGTACATGCTTGAATTAGACGTTTATTGGACTGAGACGAGAAGAGATGGTTCTGCCCTGTGGGAATTCTTTGCTCGCACACACAGAACAGGAGTTACAGGGGGTGTTGTTGCCAGGACCTCTGTATTTACAGACACGCCTGTGTGCTGAGCAGGGTCAACGTCACTCGCACTGATTTCAGTTTGTGCAGGTTGGGGCCATTTATCCATGGGGTGGCCGAAAAATCTAGTGTGTGGGTACTTGGGTTTTCTTCCTCAAAAAAGACCCTGCTGAAGTCAACATCTTCCCACATGAATGTGATGTCGTGAACCCAGAAATGAATAAATAAAATAAAATAGCATAGTTCTCCAGCTAGGTTGTCCTCAGTCGACGTTTGGGGGTCCAGCAGACCCTGTGGTGCCTGGAGGACTTGCCAGGTGCAGAGGTCCCTGTTGCTCATGCCTCACGTTGATGGTCATGCAGAGGTAGACGTGAATCGTGCCCTGCAGAGAAAATTCCGAAAAGCTACAGCAAGGCACAGATGAATGTTTTGTCTATGTACTCATTCACAAGTTCTCAAAACTGCGGGACGACGAACTCACCCTGCCTGTGTTTAGACCCCTGTATTTGCTTTGCCCTGGCCATGAATAACTGTCGACATCCCCAGAGGTACTAGCGACGTTTCCTTCAGGCAATTTTTGTGTCTTGTTGCCGTTCACTTTTTGATGTTGTTGACTCTGTTCTGCTGTTTCATAGCAGGAAAGTCACCGCTTCCCCTTCCTCCTGTAGACTGTGTTTCGCTCCCATAGTCTCACCCTGTCAGCTTTTGGGAGTCGGACTGCCGCGTATCTGAGTGCCAGCAGTGTCCCTTCTCGACAGTCTCGTACCTTTTACTGTGAGAGAGTTCTCCCCTGCAGCTTTTAAACGGTCTTCCACACCCTTTTGCTCCATCTCTTCCCTAGAATGCTTCGGCTCTAACCTGTCAGGGTAGTTTCCTTTAGCCACTCAGCCTCTGAGTATCTTCAGCTGTATTTTATTTTTGGTTTTGTCTTTTAAATTTTCGTTAAGCCTTTTAAAATACTTTTGTACTGAATGGTAATGCTTAAAATCCTGTCGTCATGTTCCAGTAGAGGCACATGAGGATGTGAAAAGACTCGGATTTTAGAAGGTCTGAGATAGTCACATGCATCAGGAGGATGTGAACATAGTTTTGGAGAGGGATTCGGGTGGTTTGGAGGAATCACTCCGTCAGAGCAGGTTAAACGGAGGGACATCTCCCTGTTCCCCTCTCCCGTGACTGGGGCAGGTACACTGTATTCCCCGGGTGCTATTCGCACTGTCACTTCTCCCACTGGCCCATCCAAACACCGTTCACCACACACTCAGGTCATCCACCCACTCTTGAACAGTTGTTTCCTCTGGGTACCTGTTAGGTGGATGATACGACACTTTTTAGCTATATTGCTAAACTCTGTGTTCCAGGTACAGCTCAAGATTGAAGCCTCCCAGATGTTTATAAATACTTGTATTAAATCACAAAAACCCAGGGCGTTTCACCGACCTTCCCATCTTTCTTTCTTTCGGTTTTCTCTCCTCTTCCTTCACCTGCCCATCATGGTCACACGGCTCATCTAGTTTCCCAGTAAATATTGTTTTCTTTTGCAGAAGGTGGTTTTCTGTTGGCCAGTCTCCTCCAGCCAGCCTTGTCCTTTCCCCTGGGGCTCTGACACTCCTCCCCTTGTTTGATGTCCCGTCGCAGTTGTGTCTCCCTGCGCAGTGCTGGTATGATTCCTTCCACGGCAGCAGGGATGGATTTGCCAGCATGCGCTCGGAGCAGAGCCACCAAAAGCTGTGAAAGGCGGTGATTGTCACAGGCAGGACAGACACTTGTCCTGCATCACAGGACTTCAGCTCTCGCTCGTGCTCCCATGCAGGTGCACACGGGCTCACCGGAGCGTGCTCCCTGCTTCCCGCACACACTCACGCTTGTGCGTTGTAGCTCTGGCCTGCCCTTAATATTTCCAGGTCAGATGTGGCAGGGTACTGTGAAGGGCCAGTTACTTAATGAACCCCTCTGGGACCTACCTCAGTTCCTAACAATTTCTCTCCAACTCATCAGGCAGGGAATCGCAGCCCTTGCTGTTTCACTCCATCACTTCCCTCCACTGCCTTTTCCGCCTGAGCCGCCTGCTCGCTCCACACAAACAAACCAATTATCGATGAAGATACAAATGGGGTCCTTTTTCCTTGAAAGCTCCTTCAGCCCTGCGCTTACCTCAGGTTTCAGGTACGTGCAGCAACCTGCAGGTCGTTCTGCCTCTCCTGGCTCGGGCTCTGATTGCACATGCCCAATTACCTATTCACAATTAAGCACACGGCTTCATACCCAGACCTGGCACGAACTTGCACACAAAACGCAGCATCCCCACGCATGTACCGCTCTGTGTGTGTGTGCGCTTACAAAAGGACAAGAGAGAGCACTGAGATCATTCATTAACTCGAGAATGTCTTTGTTTCAGTTGGAGGTCGCCTTACCTGAATGCGTCTCAGGCAAAAATGCCCCCTAAAATTATCTGTTCCTCTCCTCTTTACATTAGTAAGGCCTTCGTGTACCTGAGATTGTAAAATGAAATTAATACCCCTGAACAGAGCTGGTTTACGTGGTGCATGCAAGCAAGTGTGTTTTCCAAGGATGTCTATGTGTCTTTCTCTTCTTAAAAAACAAAGTGTGTCATCTTGTACCACTAACTATTTCCCATGGAGTGTGAGCTGACAGCTGTGATCACCTGGCGTCGTTGTCCAGGTCTGAAACCGTGCCCTTGGTGTGTGGAAACTGGCCATCGTGTGTATTGATATAAGGAAGGGAAATGGATTAACTCCTCCCAAGTGCATCTGGAGCTTCTCTGACCGCCTCAGCGCATCGCAGCGTGTCCATACACCTAAATAGACTCATCAGCCCCTTGGAGCCCTCATGAGAATGCCTTTCAGAGTCTAAGAAATCAGCTCAGAAAATGTGAGATGGCAGTAAGTGGGAGGTTACGTGTAGTGAACCAATAAGCTTCTTAAAACTAAAAACTAAAAGCAAGGGCTCTAACATTTGCAGTGTTTTGTCAAGGTATCGAATGGTTGAGAGGAGTGTTCTTCCGGCCCTGCCCTTGCCGCCTGTGCTTGCCGTGCTCCTCTGGCGCTGGCGTCTCTCATCCCCTCGCTCCCCGGGGCTGTGCTCCAGCCTGAGGCCTCACACCCCCTTGAGAAGGAGATTGTTCCTACGCTCAGGCAGCCCGTCTTTACTAGGACCGTGTCCCTTCCTCTGAGGAAAGGTTCTTTTGGACTGCTATGCTGATTCATCCCTCACTGTCGCTGCTGACCGTAGAGCTTCTCTGTGAGGACCTTATTGATTCACCCAGGAGCTCCCAGCGCTGGTGGGTGAAGATTCAGCTCCTGCTGCTGGAGGTGACGCTGGGCGAGTGGCATTGTTACTCCCAGCAAAAGCAATGGCCACGAAAGCCTTCCTTCCTTTCTCACCCGTGTAACTCAGATTTGAGAGGGCTCCAAGGAGATGAGCTGTACTCTGTGGAATCTTTCCCAACTCCCTTTAAAAGTAATAAAACCCCACGGGACTGCTGAGCGTGAACACGGAGGTGAGCGTTCTGCAGCGTCGCCTTCAAGGCATTGGCCGAACGAGCCTGGGAAATGGGACAGGAGGAAGATCACCAGTAACCTGTGGGTTTCCAAGGGTATACCTGAAGTAGCAATGGTGGAGTAAGTCATGTGGAAGAAGAGTGAAGCTGTTTGTGGATGGAATAGGAGAATTAATTCAGATTAAAATGTAGCTATCAGTGAGTGCAGTTAACGAGAGTCCCTGTGGGCGGTGGCTGAGCTCTCGGCCGGTGACGTAGAGGAGAGGACGGCATAGGGACAAGCTTGTGACAGGCAGTTGCAGAGCAGATCCTGTGAGTGGCTTTCCCTTGACACTACACCTTAGAGAGAACCCCAGAAAAGAGACCGTTCCTGATTGGGTTTAGTTTCTTGCAGTGCCGTGGATGTAGGATGTAGCTATTGCCCGGCAATTTTGTGAGAAAAAAGCCATGAAAAACTGACTGCAGTAAAGTCTAGCTTTGAAAAGAGAACCGCATGAAAATGAGGGGGTTTTCCTTTAGCTTTTATTCTGGAAAAGGAACCATCCAGGAGGTTAAAATGTTTGAAGTGGAATGGTGGCAAATCAAATACACAAAATCGGAGTAAAGGAAATTGTTAAAATAAAACCCAACAAGGTGAGAGTAATATTTAAAGAAACGGTAAAGCAGGAAGAACCAACTCTGAGCTTTGGCAACTCAACAGAAAATCGTGATAACGCAAGTGTTGTCATGTCCCCGCCCCAAACAACACCTGTGAGGAAGAAACGGCTGAAAACACTGCGGGTGACAGTAAACGCTTGCTCCAGTGCCTCGGCATGACTGAGGTTGCCAGGGAGTCTGAGGCGGCTGGATGACTGAGCGCTACCAGAACCGTAAGTGATGGCGGAGAAGCTGAGGACAAGGCCGGTGCGGGGGCGTGCTGTGGAGGGCTCTGGGAGGCTGCCCAGCGAGAAGCTTTTGTCTTCACTGGGAACAGGTATGAGAAACTGTCTCCAATTAACATGTCGGGAGGAGGTTTTAAAGCAAACCACTGAAAACAACTGGGACAAATGTCAGCACAAGATGCCGAGAGGTGATGAACTGGAATTCCAAATAGCCAAATTATGGTATTGTGGATCCGGCGGGTGAAATGGCCAGGCTGGAGGAACCGATGGTGGTTACAGACCTTGACAGAGGCGCTCGGTGACGTAAGGAATTTCAGAGCAGTGAACTTTGTGTCTGTTGTGGGAAAACGGGGATGTCACAAACAGACACGCGAGTAGATTTGACACGATGGAGAAGAATCGACAGCTTTTGAAAATGGAAGTTAATCATCACAAAGCTATCGCACTGCTTTAAAGGAATTGATGAACCAGTGGGTGTGAATTAGGGACTGAATGTATTAGACTCCCCCGAAAAAGTTTTCTTGGGGAAAAAAAAAAGATCAAAACATAAGAGTCATATTTAAAGAAAAGGCAAAGGCATAAACTCCATCAATTAAACATAAATTCCTATCAACACAAGCCAAAAAAAAAAAATTCAAGGAACAAAACACCGAGACCGTTGGGAACGACCAGGGAGAAGACCAGAGCGGTACAGAAATATTTTCACACCATTGTGCATAGCCACGTCTCTGTTGCTCCTTCACGTTCTTGCTACCCGTTTCTACAATGATATGATATACATTTTGAGAAGAACAAAGAAGGTCAACAAACTCAGGAACTTGGGAGCTTTTCCAGTCTTCTGGATTTGAATTGTTTCGTCCTGATAAAATCACAGCTTGATAAAGCACTCACTGCAGGTCAGGAACCCAGAACCTTCAGGTTGCTGGGAACTAGATGCTTATTAGCAAAAAAAAAAAAAGGGGGGATTATGTGGTGTTTCTTTTGTTCTTGCAATTATTCTCCTAAGCATCTACCACCGTCTGCCTTCAGAGAAGCTGCTGGGGTGGGTGGCCCTTTGGTCTGCCCTGATGTGGCGGCTCTTCTGCACGACCGTCGCGACACTTCAAGGCAGCTTTGCCCCAGGGCAGGAGGACTCCTGGCTTTTCTTCTGTGTGCAGAACCGGGCTGTTGCTGAGCGAGGTACGGCAGGTACCAGCCCCATGCCCAGGAACCAGGTGCTTCAGAAACCTCCCTCAGAAGGGGCCACCTAGATGAGAGTCATTCTACCAGTACTGAAATTCCTATTTTAATGTAATTTTGCAGACCCTGATTCACTGTCCCTTAACTGCAGCTTGTTATTTCTGGCATTAGAGGGTAAAAAAAAATAGCTTCTGGGCATGTGACACTATTCACAGGCCTTTAATGTCAGAAATAATGATCATGTTAAATTGGAGCTCATTACGATGAAATGAGACCTCATTGAGCCCTCTTTTTGGGGGGTTGTTTAATGATTTTCCTTTTTCTCTTCTTTTTTTCCTTCTAAGTAGCTCTGAATTGGTACACTGGGGGAGAAGCTGGGAGGTTTGGTGGTAAATTTAAATCGCAAGAAATGTATACCTTTAAAATACATTTTAAAAAAAGGCTTGATTTTTCCACTGTTCTCCCCAAGTACTCTGTTCCTTTGTTACATTTTCAGTGACGGAAATTTCTTGCACCACTTAAGGCCGCTAATAATGGTTATATCTAAGGCAGCTACAAAACATATTTGGGACTTTATTTCAAGCCCTGCTTTTCTCCTAACGAACATGAGGGTCCCGTGTTCCAGTCTCTTTTCTAATCACGTTGGAAGTTCTGAAGCTACCTCCTGTGGCAGAGCTGCCATAAAGGCGCTTTGCTCTACGTGTGGAGCCTGCGGATGAGACCCGGCGCTGCCCGCGCCGCCCATCCCTGCTCGGGGCCCGCTCTGCTGCAGGACTTCCCACTTCTCGAGCGTGTCTGGACTTCTGGCACGATCCCGTGCCCGGGGTTGCTTGGGCAGAGCTCTGCCAAGGTCGGTCCACACGGAGCTGTGCGTGGACGGAGCCTCAACAACATGCTGCTGCTACCAAGTTATTATCAGGGTGAATATCTGCAGGGGAAAAGAAGTTTTGTTGCTCTCCTTCCTTCTCCTAAATGTCTCTTAATTTTAGGGTGTTCAGTCCATTTCGCTTCCCTCCTCAAATCGCTTGGCAGTTGCGGTCGGCTCCTCACAACTGCACTCCTGCTCTGTGAGCACCTCCCTGCGTTTAGGTAGCTCTGCTGCTGGCCGTGTTCCATCCCCTCCTCTCAGCTGCTGGGGTTTATTTACCTGTGACGTGATTTCTTTCATGTTTGCACTACGTTCTGTATGGTGCGCTGTAAAAAAATTGGAACGGAGGCTGATAGAAGCACAGAGGTGGAATTAGCCCCTAGGTTCCGGTAGAGGAGTAGAGAGCGACTGGGAAGGAGCGGTGAAGGAGGGAGATAAACACACTGAGTTTGCACTAGAAAGGGAAGCACCTGTAGACGGTTACAATGTCCCAGTGATGAACTGGGAAGGTTATCTTTGTCCCAGCTCTCAGAGGAACACGGAGATGTTCAGAGTAGAGGAAGGATGTTTCTGTTCTGTGTGTGACAAAGAATCGGTGTCCGGACAAGCATTTGAGCAATGGAGATGTTCAGTAAAAAATTTGTAGAGTTGTTACGGAGAACGAAAGCCAAACGTAGACAAAAATCTGAATATGACGTCAGAGAAAAACTGGAGTCATCAGGGATGATGCCTGAGATAGGGGCATCAGTGTTGAGTCAGTGAGAGAGCCGGTAGCGAGAGGCTTTGCAGGGCGGATTAGGACCTCTGCTCTAGCTGAGGGGAGTTCTCGATGTGATAGAGGAGGTATTAGGTGCCATCTGAATTATACTTTAAGTGGCGGGATAGACCTCTGCATCCCCAGCACGGGTGACAGACGTTCTGTTTGTGATTGGGAACACCCATTTCTGCCTGTTCAATAACATACATACACACACGTTGTGCAGTGGTTGTTCTTACAGGGAATTTTGGGTCATGGAGGCAAGGAAAACTGACCAAATTCCAGCATTTGGGTGATTTGGTAGAGAACCGTCCCCCAGAGCAGCTTTCCTGGGTGCTGGAGCTGAGCAGAGCGCTCCTGAGGACCAGGCTGTGCGTGCGTGTTTGCCAGTGGCACAGGCACCGCAGATGGAACCCTGCAACGTGCTCTTAATGTTTTGAGGAAGTAATTGGACCTCCAGCTCTCAGTGCAGCTCTCGGTTGTATGAAGAAATAAACTTAACCCTTGTCTTTAGTCACTAAGCTCTCCTCTGCAATGGTTGGTTAAGAACTCGACAGTTCCTCTTCTACCTTTCACGTCCCTGAGGTTTCTCTCTGGGTGTTTGGTCACTGGGAGGGTGGGGAGAAGCTCACCTTCCCACCCGGGACAAAGATCTTGGGCAGCCGAGTGACAGTTTGTGGTCTGGCTCTCAGATGGAGAATCTCTTACGGTAAGGCCGATCCTGCAGACGGACGATTTAAAGCTGTAGATACACGTCTGTCTGTCTCTCTTTCGACATGTGCTCTAAGATGACTCAGGAACAGGCACGTTTAGGAAAAATGACTCCCTGGTACTGCTCTGCTCTGCCTGTGCGTTACCAGTGACACAGCGACTGTTACTTCGTGCTGGGGAAACAACACTTGAATTGTGCTAAGCATATTCCAGAGTAAAGAAGAACCTTGAAGATAATTATTTGTATCCAAATTATTTTCCATTCTTTAGCAGACGTTTTCAGACTTCAAATATGTTGTTTTCTGCAAGAGCTGCATAATAAATTAATTGTTTAATTAGTAATAGATGTGTCACTCCTGGGAGCAAATCCCTTACTTTGAACAAGTAAACCAGACACCCCTTTCATGTTCAATATGTTGGGTTTAAGACTTTTACCTCTTTTTAAATACGTGTACTTTCACAGATCAGATAATGCCTTAAACTATTGTCAGTGATTATGTGAGATCTCACCGCACTGAATGGAGCAAACTACAGACATTTCTTGACTTTAATCAGCAATAAAAGCAGGAAGAAATTAGAAGTTACTTCCCGTCAGTAGATCTCCTGCACATGTTCCATCTCCTTTCAGTATGGAAGTGGTCCTCATTACAGAGATGTGAAAATCTCACAGCTCTGAAAATCTTTGTAATGTGATCCAGCATGGAAACACATCCTGTTGTGGAAGGGAATAAGCACACAGTGAGACTAATGCAGGAAAACTTTCGACCCAGGACTCTGGGAGACCCTTCTTCTTCCTCTTCTTCTTCTTCTTCTTCTTCTCGAGCTTCAGAAAAAAACAGTTTTGGTGACCGCTGGTCACTTCAGCTACATTGTGTAGGAGGGTCAGAACCTTCCCACCACCTGGAAAGGAAAAGCAATGGGTAGCTCCCCCAAGGCTTCTGCTTGCCCCTGTAGAGAAGCAGGGCTTCTCTCATGTGCTCTTGGTCTCTCGTTGGTCTCTCATTTTGTTTTGGTCTGTTTGAGTTTTTTGCAGCTGGTGCCTTGCTAGCACAAAGGGACCCCAGTGCTGCTGTTGGCCTGCGCTGTGGAAATCAGGTAATGAGTGATGGTAACTGCACACAACGCGCTGTGGGGTTCTTGTCAAAGCATCCAGCTGTTTGATCTGCTGGAATTTTTTATGAGCAAGGTTTTGTTTTAAAGATATTTAGCGATCTAACTCTTTACAATGTATGTCTCGGTATATGTATATAGTGATCGTAGTGAATCAGTTCAGGATTGGCGTCATGTTGGATTTACGCCTTGCCAATAGGAACTGGCAGTTTCTGCAGGATGTTTTTTCCTTATCCCATGGGATGTGGTCCTGGAGAGAGGAGGGGTTCAGGAGAGCTCTGCTAGATATAGGGGTGGCCTCCTGCTAGACAGGAGACCCAGGAGGGCTGCACTCTCTCCAGGCATGCAAGGGAAGGGTTGAGAAAACCAGAGCCCCCCGGAGGTGACCTGCTGAGGGATGCGAAGGACATCCAGAAGGGTTTCTGCAGGTGTGTCAGCAGCAAAAGACTAGAGGAAGTGTGGGTCTGCTGTCGGATGTGTCTGTGTGAACTGACTGTCTTTGTACACAGGAGCACTAGCCAGTGTCTGACACTAAAAATGAGTTCCAGGTTCTGTGGAACGCTGAACTCAAGAGAAGGTTGTTGTGAGAGCTGTTAAACTGGGAACTTACAGCACTGAGGGTTCAGCATGGCCACGTATTGACTGCAGGACAGGTTTTGTTGGATGGCACTGTTTGATAATCACACACTGGTTTGAAAGAGCAGGCGGGAGGTTAAGGAAAATCGCCAAATTCTAAAGAGCAGCTCGGAATTTACCGGATGCTAAGGAATCCAGAGGAGTCCTGCTTCCCTCACACGCTGTCAGCTTTGTGCTGAAGATCTGTGGTTCTTGGTGCAACACCAGAATAGCTCCTCTTCTTCGCCCCAGCTCTACAAGGGCTCTTGACCACGGTGGCGTTTTGCAGGAGATACGAACTTGCCTGCTGCAAGGAGCCGTCAGAGCTGAAATGTGTTGAACGGAAGCCACCGAGCTGGCTTCTTGTGGAACATCCTCTGGAGCTGGTGCAACCCGGGCTGGATGCCACCAGGTGACCGGAGCGTGAGAGCTCTTTGTTCCATCCCTGTCCCCAGCCCACGCGCCCCTCTCCCCGCAGCTTTTGTTATCTATCCAAATCGTTAGCAGGAAAGATAGATGTATGCAAAGCACTTTCACAGACTCCGAACTGGAACAGCTGTCAGAGATGCAATCCCACTTAGTTGGTCTTCATAAAATGCGTGCGGCATTTTTAAGAGTCTGGATAAAGGGTAAAGGCAAACTGCGCCCATTTAGCAGAAGGCGGCGTGTGACAGCTGACAAAGTGACAGTGGGCCCCTGAA
>NW_010419098.1:61929-67050 GCF_000710305.1 Buceros rhinoceros silvestris
GTGTCACTCATCAGCACGAGGCCCTGAGATGCTCATTTTAATTTAAATGTTATTTTCAAATAAAATTGCCACTTTGGGATAATTGCTTCTTACTGTGTAACTTTGAGCACACCGTACTGAGCAAAGTGGGTGCAGCTTTCGTTATTGTTGTTCTTATTTGTTATTGTGCGGCACCATATGTGTCTGCAGCCCCGTGCAATAGGTGGTCCCCAGAACTGCCTGCTGCACAAATCAGCCTTTTGTTCTGGGAGCTGTTGTTTTAAAAAACAAAACAACCCCCCCAACCTCCGTGCAAGGTGAGGCATGGGAATCGGGGTGGTTTAAGCCGTACGCATTGTTTTGGGGTTTTTATGTTTGTGCCGAGGTTCCAGAACTGCCTGCTGCACAAATCAGCCTTTTGTTCTGGGAGCTGTTGTTTTAAAAAACAAAACAACCCCCCCAACCTCCGTGCAAGGTGAGGCATGGGAATCGGGGTGGTTTCAGCCGTACGCATTGTTTTGGGGTTTTTATGTTTGTGCAGAGGTTTCTGGCAACCACATCGACAGTGATGGGCGCAATATAAACAAATATTTTTCTTTGTGCAGAATGACTTAGGCATCTTTTCATCTGAGAGCTCCACTGACTACTCACTCACCTTCCCTTTTCTTTCTGACCCCCTGGAGCCTCCTGGTACAGCATGGAACAAAACCACAAAGCCCATTTTCCAGCAGTTTTGCAAATGCAATCAGCACGTTTACAAATTCTGTTTATTTAAATTCTTCCCTTCGTATAGAGCAGGACGTGGTGTTTTAAATCCTTGATCACCTGGCTCTGGCTGCAACGGGTTTGTGGGTTCTCCCTGTCGTGTTTTGGTTTTTGATACCCTGAGGCTTGGTGTTTCTGGGGATGTCCTAGTACCGGAGGGGAGAGGTCAGAAGAACAGCGGTGAGAGGCTCTATCTAATTCACACCTTGGCACCGGCACACTGGGGCTGACACGTCCAATTTGCTGTGGCACTGTTTGACAGGTGTCAGGGCTCAACAGTCGCACAGAGGTACACACGGCTGCAGAATCAGAGAGGGGATGATTGAACATTCTGCAAATGAGACACCCAGGGAAAGAAAAACACGCGCGCACACGCACACAACAATTCGATAGAAAATCTAGGCTAATTAACGCCTGCTGTTGCCTGATGCGTGGCATGGCCCCTCAAGGACTCTCTGCCATTCGAGAGTTGAAAACATGTCAAGAGGCTCCTCTTTTCTCTTGCATGAAGAGTATTATGACATTTTAGTACTAAAAAAAGTTATCATAACTTTTTCAGTTTTCATAACAAGTTGAGCGACTTCTTGAAGTTCAGCCTTACCAGCTCCATTCCTCGCTTCCCAGTCTTGTATCTGATCAGGTCCCCTTTGGCCTGGCCAGATACGCCTCCTGGCATCTCACCTTCTCCTGGCTATACGTCTGCCTACTTTTCTTTCCTGTGGACCTGCAGAACAGAGTCACTTCATACCGTGCTTGATGGCAGGAACTAAGATTATTTCAAGCTGGCCCTTTGCGCCCACCGGCTCTACTGGTATTGTGCACGGATTTTTGAGGGACTTGCTTCCCTAGCTGGGGGCTGGCCAAATGCCATGCTCATTCCCCTCTCCTGCCAGAGAAGCAAAGGCTGCAGAAGTTCGGGCAGCTCTCCTTGGCTGGTTTGACCTTCAGCGCCGCAGTTGGGAGCGTATGCTGGGAATAGCGCTGTCTGCAGCTGATGAAGATCTGCTGGAGAAGAGCAGGTGTGTTTCCACAGTCCTCCTAAGATTCTGGTGATGTTGGGGAAGGACAGTTCCTGAGTAATTGTTGATAAAGCACCTAACAACACAGGCCCGGGCACTGGTCCTGGCTGCCAAGACCTCTGGAGAGGGTCGTAACGCATCTGCTAACCATTACTGTGGCTGCTGCGGTGAGTAATGGTGAAGGACCACGTGCAGCCAGTCCGAGCCCTTGGGATCTGCCAGCCACCCTCTAATGAGCTTTGCGTTAATGTTACAAAAGGAAGATTCCTAGACCTCAAATTTGCCCGGAACGTGAGAAACGCCACTCAATCCTTGCCCTCCATGCTCTGACCTTCCTGCCGTGGCTTCTGCTGCAGTGCGGAGCGGTGGCTGCGTAGAAGGCTTTGTGCTTGACTTTGGGACTGAATTTTAGAGTGGGTTAGCAGTGGGAGACTGTGATATTTGAAATTTGTCTGAAGTGGGAGGATCCCATCATTTGGGGAAACAGCTCTGCACAATGCTGCAAATCAACGGGACACAGTCTTGTCCTGCTGAGAAAGTCAGCAGAGCCAAAACTGAATTTAAAGAGAGCCTTTATTATTATTATTATTCATGTCAGGACTCCGTTGGGAAAATCTTTATCTGCATTAAAACGTACATAAGAAGAGGAAAGAAGAAAAGGCCAAGAAGAGTGTGTACTACAAAGGGTCCCTTTGAGCTCAGCTCCGTTCCTCTGTAAAGTTCGTTGCCAGGCTCTTTGCAGGGAGAGAATTTGGGTTCAAGGTTGAGCCGGAGACGTTTCCTGGTGGAATGTATATCCCCTGATCGCACCTTTAGGAGATTATCCCGTCATTAAATATTTGTAGGATAACAGGAGAAGCCTAATTTAGTTTTTGTTTCTTTTTCTCTGTGGTTTAATCACAGATGAAAGAGACTAATAGCACTACAGAGCTTTCTGGTGATCAAAGGCCAATCAATCCTCTTTGTGGAGTAATTAACTATTTGCTAAACTTGCAGAATTGATTTCCATTTAGGGCTAAGAGAGAGGGTTTTAAATGAAGACCGATTTACCAGGCGTGAGGAGGGAATCTCAGCACTGATGCCAGGAGATACTCAGAGTGATGAATTGGAGCCTGCTAATTGGAGGATGAAAAATACAGCTGGAATCTGGCCCCATTTGCTCCTACTTTGGGGAAAGACAGGAAAAGGGAAATAAGCTGAGAATCTGACAGATGGCTTTCTGCAAGTGCAGCGGGGAGAGGCGAGTACAGCGACAGCAGTGCCCGACCCACTGGAAGAAGCGTAGGTGTAACCAGCACAAAATGGTGCTGCAGCGACCCATTATCCAGGTAAATGCTCCGGCCAGGAATCACTGCTGCCTGCTCGCTTGCAGCGGCGGGCAGGCGAGCTGCGGAGCAGCTTGCATCCGCACTAATTCTCTCAGTGCAAAATCGATCAGGCAACTTTGCCTGGGTAGAGCTTTAGTTTGCCAAGAAATGTTTAGCACCACAGATGAAATAGGGGCTTTGTGAAAAGCTGAGGGTGTATGACGTTTTCTGGCACTCTTCCGTGGAGGTATGAGAAGTGGGTTCTGTGTTAGAAAGTGCTGCAGCCTCGGGAGGAGAATCAGGATGTTGAAGTGGAGCACTGAGTTGATCAGGTAGTTAGAGGGTTTACGGCTATGGGCACCTTCCACGGGCAGAGGGACTAATAGTGCTAGAATTCATCATCTGTCATAATAAATGCGATGGAGAAATGCAGTAGCAGCTTGTAAATTGTGAGGGGCGCAGGAAAAATTATTAGGGGATAATTACAAGAAGGAAGGAAGGGGTATTCAGCAAATGGGGAAAGTCTAAAACAGAAAAGTCAGTACCTTTTCTCCGAGCACACAATGAACACATGGAATGTATTGCGCAGGATATTGAATAAAGAAGGTCAAAACAGGTTAGACAAATCGACAGAGAAGAGGTTCACTGCTGGGTGTGGAGCACAGGAGCCCAGGTGAAGTATCTAGCTGGGCAAGCCCCCGAGCAGCTGCTGTCTGCTCTGGCCACAGCTGGAGAGAGACTCTGGCCTTCAGCTGGAACCAGCGTGGTGGTTCTTCAGTCCTGCCTAGCCGGGGCAGGAGGTCAGCCACGCCACAAGTCCTGCGCACATAGCTTGGGTTTGGGGGTGGTTATGAAGCAAGTAATCATTTTTACATCTGTGCTGAGCTGAGCTGAGTCCATGTACTGCAAATGCATCCTTGCTGTCACAATGGCTGTGAATCGTCCCACAGCGCTGGCAGTTCCCCCAGCGTAGGAAACTTTTAGGTAGTTAGGACAAAGCTCAGCTGGACCACGCTGCAAGAGCTTCCATGACATCTAACCCAGTGCTGTGCCTTTTGTCTGAGGGCGATACATCCCTTCGATAAAGAACTGACCCTGCTGTGATGAAACAGAGAAGAGGGGAGTCTCGTTAGAGTGTTCCAAGCTTCTTCACATCATTATTGTTGGCAAAGTCTGCAGGAGAAGACCCAGTATTAGTGCATGGACTTTTTTCTGTACGTGTCTCAGAACCCCAGACCTTCTGGGATTGCCTCCTTGCTCTCCTCAGAGTTGGTCCAAATCCTCACCAAGAAGCAAAAAATTCCAAATTAGAGGAAACGCTCTAACTCTCATCTTTCCCTGCTCTGTTGGTATACAAATCAGATGTGGCTTCAGCATGGAGAAGGGGGGCTCTTCTGTGTCGAATGATGCCGTAGATGTGGTTTGAGTCACGTCAGCAGTTCCAAGAAAGGCGCTGCAGGAACTTTATTAACCTGCGTGTCAAAGTGCCTGGGTGTGAGTTCTCTGCTGGGGGAGAAGCACAGCCTGCTCTCACCCGAGCCCTAACGCCGCCGGAGCCAGGCAGTGTGCCATGCTGTGCCACCCTGGAGGCCTGGGGTGTCAAAAGCCTCCGTGTGGCCTCCTCCCACCTGCCCGGGCTGGAGCAGTGGCTTTGGGGATGGTTGGGGCAGCTGGACAGCCAAGCTGGCTGTGCCCACCAGGACCGTGGCTGGTCAAGCGGGTGGCCACAGGTGACAGGGATGGGTCGCCTGGAGCTGGGGCGCTTGGCGCGGGAGCCTTGGTGCGGTGAAAGCCGAGGAAGTTTTATTGTGGTGTAGTGCTGGTGTCGAGATGATTGTGTTTGCTTGTTATAAATTGAATTCGCCTATTAGAGAGCTATGACTTGATTTTTTTCATTAGCACACAAAGCTTGAAGGGAAAGTTTCTTCTGAGGTCCCTCCAGACCTCTTTAAACAGGGATATAATGATTCTCTGTTGAGAAAGAGCAAAAGAAATTCCACTGCTGTTTAAACAATTAAAAGCGAAGCGGTTCTCGGCGGCGGGGCCGAGGC
>NW_010419098.1:67187-67602 GCF_000710305.1 Buceros rhinoceros silvestris
GTGTGGGTCTAGGCCCCGGGCCTCACCGCTCCTCTGGCTGGCCGGCAGCGTTTAAATGCAGGGGCTGCTGTGAACTGACTCGCTGCAGGATAATTACGTTAGGGACCCACACGGCCTGCTGAAAATCAATTCTGTTGGACCAGCGTGTTTGTTCGGAAATCCACTCAGCCAATTCAGGAGTCCATTAGGCTGCGGGCCCCGCGCGCTGACCTCCCCAGGATTGGGGTTGACACTTGAGCGAAGGCGTTTGTCCAGTTAAAGGACAGTGCTACCAGCAGACTCTTATCTCCCCTAAATTGGATTACTCAGATCTGCTTGTTCTCTTTAAAGATAGCTACTTCAGGTTTTTCCCCCTCTCTGTCTGTCTGTCTGTGACGGTTACCTGGTGATGACTGTGGAACGCGCCCTTCCCGGG
>NW_010419098.1:68114-79009 GCF_000710305.1 Buceros rhinoceros silvestris
CCCCCCGCCTTGGGCAGGGTTGAGGTGCCACAGAGCTGGCTGGGGCTGGGGGCTGTGGGGGCTGAGCGGGAGAGGGGAGGGCAGGGCAGGTCGCTGCAGACTGGAGCTGGGCCTGCAGGGGCTTGTCTGCTCCTTGCCCAGCAGCACCGTGCTCGGACATTGGGGCTCAGGCTGCCCCTGGAGCAGGCTGGCCCCATCGGCAACCAGCCTCGCAGGTGAACTCGACCCGCCTGGACCAGCTTCTTCACCATCATCCAGCAGAGCATCAGTACCCGCGCTGAACCCACAGCACCTTCCCCGTCCATGGTGACAAGGGAAGACTTGTCTCAAAATGTCCAGCCCAAAGCGCGTGAAGCAAATCCCCTCTCTCTTGAGCAGTTTTATGTAGGAAACTTCCCTTTTGTCTTTTTAAATGCAGGAGCAGCTCTTGGTGGACTGTTCCAGCAGCTCACACCTCTGCTTGAGCCAGGCCGTCGGCTCGCTCTGCCCTCCCTCACAGAAGGTAGCTGTGAGGGGACGTTGAACCGAAATGTGTTCTCGCTTTTCTCCTAAAAGTGTGGAGGGAACAGTGGAAAATAAGGTTGAGGAAGAAATAATTTGATTGAATCCTTGGGAGTTGCTCCCCTCCGCACGGACCACGCACACACACACCCCCAGATCCTTCTGCTCTGGAGCTGATCCATCCAGAGGGGGTTTCGTTATGGACTTGTAAAGGCTCAAAGCCGCCCCTGCTTTCTTCGCCACCGAACAGGGCTGCTTGCCTTGCTGTAAGCGGAACACGAGCTGACGTAAGAAAAAGTTCTCTTGGAAGAAGAATTTTTTGCGTGCGTTTTGTCAATTCTGTGTAAGACGAGGGAAGGAGGAGAGGAGAGGGGGCTGGAAAAGGGTGTGTGTGTGTGTGTGTCCATGTGAGGACACGTCGCGTTAGTGTGTTTTCCTGGTAAGCAAAGATCTGGGACTGTTCTTCCAGTGGAAGGGGAGCGTTGGGCTGGGTGTGTGGGGAACGCAGCTGGTGATAGTGCCCTCGCAACAGGAAAGTCTATTTGAATTACTATGTGGAGGAACTGAGATGAAAACGTGCTGACATCACGATTCAATTTAACGTTTCTGTGCTGATAAAATGTTTCCCAAACAGTTTGATAATATCTCTGTTTGTGAAAGATACACTGAAAATCAAAAAAAAAAAATCAGGTCTTCTATGTGTATGCAGAATCTCTGTTGCAAGCTCCTCTGGGAGTCAAAGTTCTTGCTTAGCATACAAAGGCTTATGAGTTTTATAGTGTTCAGACTCTTAATCTACAAAGCGTAATTTAATCCTCTTTTATCTAGCTGCACCACAAAGCCCCAGTTGTAAATAAATCGTGTGGTGGCTGCGGATGCAGCTGCAGCTTCTGCTTCCCTCACCTACCCTCGGTAAATATGTCTGCAAACCAGACGAAATTAACTGGTGTAACCAATAAATAAAGAGCAAGGTTTGCAGAACGAAAGGCTGTAACACAGCAGCGGAGCTTAAACACAACTGATGGCTCCGAGTTCCTGCTCAGCTGCCTGCCGATACCAATGATCTCCTGTTCTCCTGAGTCCCAGCGCTTCAGCCTCTCTTTCTCAGGGCTGTGAAAGGATGGGGCGGCGAAGTCGTCCTCCAGACTGTCCTTACAAACGTTACTGGTTAGGAGATGGGATCAAATTGAACGTGAATTAATTTATTGCTGAATAAAGTACCACAGCCATGTAACGCCCCGCCTGCCGCTCACCCGCGGGTTCCAGCACGTGTCGGTTGTGGAGTCAACAGTCACCAGGACGAGGAGAAGCTGAGAGCTTTGTTCTCCTCCCTGGTGCCTGCAAATCTCAGGAACCAGCTTGTCTTCGCTGAGGCAAAGACCTTGCTGGGCTGGGGGGGAGGCTTTCTGAAGGAGCAGTGTCAGAGATCCTGGCCCTCCTACATGGTATCATGGTTGACATCAGCAGCAAGTGTCTTTTACTGGCACAACTGGGTGTTTTTCATGTTGTTCTGCTGAAAGGACATCCTACAGGCTGCCGTTTCCAGAACCATAAGATGCCAAGTTGTGTGGTGTCTGCGATAGGCTCCTGTAGGAAAGCTTTATTGTCAACAGTATTAAAACGAACAACACGCTTGACTAAAAAGTAGTCTTTTTCCATTTTTTTAAACACTATTGTCGTGGCAATGTCTGTTTGTTATAGGACTAGGATAGGTGCAGTTAGGATAAATCAATAGCTCTGGAACTTCCCAGCTACAGAGACGAGACTTCCATTCAATGGGTGATAAATTGCTTTTCTGGGTGAGCATAGCGGCTGCAGTGGGCTGAACTCAGAGTCCGGGCTGGAGCCAGCACATACCTTTAGAAAAGCAACGAGAGGTATCGGCCTCTGCGCTGGAGGGCACGTGGCTGCGCGCCTAATTGGCCGTTCCCGTGGCAGAAGGTGAGTCTGCTGCCAGATCTCTGCTATCGTGCAGGGGAGATCTGGGCTGGAATCAGCAGACCTCCACCGCTGGATGCTGCTGAAGTAGCGTATTGTGCTGGCTGTGAGGGAGGTAGATGTTAGGTGGGACTACATTTCCGATCTCGTGTGCTATCACACGCGCATCGGTTCTGTTCCCTCCTGTTGTTACCCCTGTGTGGAAAGGTGGCTCAAGGGACTTGTTTCACTGTTCTCCTTGATAGACTCATCTCGCCAAGACTCCCAAAAGTAGAAAACAGAGGCAATGTTGAAAAATGAAAATGGGAAAGTTGCATAGAAAAGGTTCTTCAGAATTGTTTCAAGGAGGGTGTATCCATGGTTGGGGCAGAAAGGGGGTTGTGGCAGGGAGATGCAAATGACGATGTTGATGTGTGAATATTTTGCTGAGAACTTGACCTGCAGAAGCTGCTGCCATGGGTGCACAACATAATGTCTTTGTCTGCTGTCCTTGATTTACCTCCCTCTTCTTTCTTGGTTTTACAACTGTGGCCCACTCTGACCCTGCCTCTTTGCTTGCTCTGGCCTCATGACGAATAAGCTATTCCTCCCCAGACGGTTATAGCCCTCTCGTCCTGCGTGCCATGCAGCAAGAGCCCCGCGCATCTCCTATAATGACATCCTCAGTACCAGCAAAAGATGAATAATAAAAACTGCTGCCATTGGTCCCAGAAGGGCCTTCTAAGGAGGTTTGTTTCGGAATAATGAGTATGGAAATTCTGCATCCATAATGAACTGCAAGCACTCTTCCAACTCACTCGTGCCGAAAATTCACACTTGCCTTTCCCATAACTTGTCACTTTTCTTTTATTATTATTGTTCCGTATGTAAACAAGGCCAAGAAACTCTTTGTTCCTTTGTGCCTACTTACATTTGTCCATTAATCCCAGTCTCCCCTCCCCCCCAGCACCCAGGATTACACAAAGCAAAAGTCATTAATTTTTATCTCTGACTATCTGTAGGCTTTTTAATGTGGCCTGGCTTGCTTATGCACCAGCAATTACATGTCATAAGTGCTTGTAGATGCTGGAGCAGTATCGTAGCTGATGAATCACTGCCTTCTCCTCTGATTAGTATGCAAGGGGCTGTGCTCTTCTTTGAGCAGCTGGCATGCCAATGAGGATCTGGCTCTGCTGGTCAAGGCATCTGGACGTGAATTCAATATGGATTGCTTTAATTAAATGGCTAAGCACACAAGGAGCTAAGAAACAACTCCATCATTGAGTGAAACTTGAAAATAAAGTTGACGTGAGAGCGTAGGTGGAAGGGATTGTTTAAACACCTGTTGTCTCGCTGGGGAACCTTCAGGTTCCTTTTCCATTAATGAAGTTCTTACCAGCGGCTGAAATTCCTTCTCAATCTATCCTTCAGATAAATCTTATTTCTAAAATTGGGTTTATCGCTAAAAGTTAAGGAATTGGTGAACTTGGTTCCATTTCCCTGCTCTTCATAGGGATTGGGGTTTTTTTTAATAGTAAGATTATTACAATTTGTAGAAGAAACTGTTTCAGAGGCGGGATTGGGTAGGTTGCGCTGAGCCGCTGGAAAGTGGAGGGTAGCAAATCACCTCTGAATATGCCCTGGGGTGGAGCAGGAGAAGATGAGAGGAGAAGAGCTTGGCAAAAGGCTTTCTGTGACCCCTCTGAAAGCCTGTGAATTACAGCAGTTCAGACAAATACTGTAGGTATATTTTTACAGCTCGGTATCAGTCTTCATGAAACGGAAATACAAAGTCTGTTCTTAGCTTTTAGCTTTTTCTGGTCAGATCTAGCCTTCATTTCCGCTCCACAGCTCTCTGTCCCGGACAGCAAATTGCAGGTCTGACTAAAGCGTTGCGTCACGCTGAAAAATTCCGTGTTTGTTTGAACTGTCCAGTTTATCGACTAAACAGTATCATGAATAAACCCGGGGCCTCATCTCCACGGTACGGCGTTCGGTTCGCAGACTCTTCCCAGAACTGTGCCTCGTCACCTGTGCTCCTGCAGCGACTCTTCACTGGCTCCTGCGCAACGCAGGGTCTACCTCGCCTTGAAACGACAGCTTCCCGTTGTGGTTTGGAAGGGCTCCCACACGCTGGGCTGTACAGATGTGCGGGCGGGCCCATGCCCTTGGAAGGCTTTTTGTTCCGCTTGGGCTTTCCCGCTGCCGCTGTCCTCTCTCCCGCCTGTCCCCTCCGATGTCAACCTTTGCTCGGAAGGGAGGGCAGGGGACCCTCTCTCCATGCAGAAGGAGCGTACCTGGAGTGAACGCTGCGGCAGGCTCTGCTGGTACATGTCTGCGCTGCAGCGCAAAGGGAAGCAGCAAATGAACTATGAGGGATTGTTCTTTGATGCCTTTTGGTTGGGAAATCATGAGGTTTAGCTCAAGCCTACCTTTGGGATTTTCATGTGCTTAATGATTTCATGCACTTTGTAGTTATTTTGGTCCTCAGGAGGAAACATGAGTGCAGCTGTCATCATAGCTTGATAGACACCAGAAGGTTTCTCTTTTTTTTCCCATGTACAGTTTACCATCCTTATGAGGCAGTTATCGTTCACGGTGTTTCAGGGAGTGGGACAAAGCTATTGTTTCATCAGTCCTAGAGAAGAAAGGAATCCTCCTCTGCTGTGATATCTGCTAAAATCATGGGCCCTTCATACCTTCCACACTAGGAGCCTGCAGCTTGGTCTCCAAAGGCGTCGGTTAAGCCCTGACCAGCACAGCCGTAAGGCTCTGGTGAACCTTATCGCCATCCTGGTTCAGGGAGGGCCCTCAGGCGCTGCAGGCAGTGCTCAGGAGCAAGGGATGCAGGAGCTGCCCAAGTCCTCTGCAGATTGTCAAGGTCTTGTGAAGGTAGAGAAGAGATGCAGACAGGTGAAGGGTGACGTGCTGAGGCTGTAGCCGTGATGGGAACAGCAGAAATGATGCTTCTGCGTGTTATGGGCTTCCTGCCATTAGGGGTTTTGTTTACCCATTCAGTGATACGAGTAAACATTAGCGATTGCACTTAGTGTCTTCAAATTGCTGATACTCCAACTCACTCCAGGGCCTGGATATGATTGTGAGAAAAAAATCTGTGCTGAAGTTGGTGAGCTAGAAAGATACCAGCCTACCGCCTTCTACAGCAAGCAGTGAAAGGAAGCCGGCAAAGTTAAAATAGAATCTGGATTAAAGGTATTTTTTCTCAAGTTTTACATTTTCAGAGACTTCCTCACGTCTGTGGTGTAACGTACATGCTTCATAAACCAAGGAGATTCATCCTGACCTTCATCCAAATGGGGGACAACTGGGTGATGCCTTCCCCAGCAGAACCGCAATTTTCTGTGCTATCAGGAGGCGGTGTTTAAATCTGTTAAAATTAAAAGAATTGCAGAAAACACACCAATAACATCGCAATGAGGATATATGTTTTGCCATCTTGGGTATTCATTCTGACTAAATAGATCTTGCACAATTTACTACTTGTAGTTGTTTAGGATTTTAATGTAAATGACAAATGACGTGATTGCATTTCACTGCTGTAGCAGCTATTTCTTAACTTTTATTTTCATTGCAGTTAGGTTTGTGTTGATAGCATCTCCAGTGATCCTCCTCCCTTCCCCCAGTTATTTTTTGCCAGTGCTCTCTAGAGGTCACTTCCTAAAGAAGTTCAGTGCCCTCTGGAGCACATTCCTGACATATGGAAAACGTCCTTCAGCTTGTAGAGGCAGATTTTATATCAGAGCGAAATCTGATTCATCATCTGTGTTCGCTGTCATTCCTCTCAGACACAGGTCTGGAACTGTCTCTATCCCCCTTATTTCCCCACTGCCCACCAAGACTGCCGTCCTCAGCTTTGTTCTCCCCGCCTTCCTCCCGCACGCCGGTGTCCGTCCCAGCTCCCGCGGCAGAGGAAGGCTGCTGCGACAGACTATACTATACTTAGTGCAACCCAGTTTACTCTCATCATTTTAATAGTGGACCTAAGGTATGTTGCCATGTGAACAAGTCATCATGTCGCCATGGCAACCAGCCAGATTGCAGCACCGCTCTGAGGAGTGGACTTTTTTTCCCTTTTTTTCAAGGCAGTGCTTTTTCTTTTGTTAAATTTGCTGAAGGGCTCACAATGGGAGGATCCGGGCTGCTTTATCAAGCAGCTTTTCATTTAAACCTGTAAGTTGTTGTATAAACAGCAAGGCCAGCATGCCACTGGATTCACTTTCAAGGCAGACTTGATGAGGGCTTTGAACCAGGACCCCAGTGTGTTTTGCAGCTTGATCAGAGCCGAGACGATTACATGTCTTGGCACCTTTCAGACTCTTCTCCACACTTCTCCTCTGCTGCCCACAGTAGGGATCCCAGACGCTCAGACTCGGATTGGGTGACCTGCGGACAGCCCTTCGCTGCTGCTTGGAGCCTTTTTTGCTTTTGGAGCTCTCGGTAGGCCAAAATTAGATGCACTGAGAGGTTTGATTTTATTTTATTTTTTTTTTCCTCCTCCTCCATCCCACGTAACATAGGCAGCTTCCAACACCAAGCAGTGGGGGCAGAGGAGGAACATGAAAAGACAAATGATTCAGGCACTCAGACACCCGAGCAGGAAGAGCCACGTGTGCACGTCAGAACGTAGAGGAATGGTAACAGAATCCCTAGTTCTCCTAAGATGACTGCGGAAAAAATATGCAAATAAAACACTGCTATTAATCCAGAGCTGCGGAATGTTATTTTATACATTCGATTCCAGTAACGCAACTCTTTTTTCCTGACACTATGTGAGATGTTACGGGCTGGGGTAGAGGAGGTTGCTCACAGCCGCTGTACAGGTAGGGGGTTCTGTATCCGCGGTTTCTGTGTGCACCACTCCTGGAGCGGTGTAAAGAGCTCTTGGGGAAAGGGCGTCTTCTGTAGAACGTCTGGAGCTTAAGCAGCGTCCTTGCAGGATGGCAGCAGAAGTTCTGATCTGCTGCGGTTACGCTCGCAGTACCTGGCTGGACCCTCAGCCTGGGCGGATCTGTGGCCCTCTTCTGCTCCATTCGTTCCTGGGGCAGCATGTGGGGGATGTCAGAGATGAAGCGGGAGGAAGACCTAGCCTCAGCGTGTTTGTACGAGGAAGACAGTTGTTGAGCCAGGAACTAGTGCTGGTGGCTCATCTTGGCATGCTAACACACACTGGAGATCGGATGTCTCGCAGGGAGGATTTTTTCACTCTGTGGACGAAGAAGAGGGAGGAGGAAGGTATAGGTGTTTGGATGGTGATGTGGTCCTCTCAGCACAGTGATCGGAAATGCAGCATCACGCGGCTTTGGGTGCAGAGGGTGATGTGAGTAATATCTGTGAAATGCCAAACTTCAGAGCTAGCACCAGCAGAGAGCCCGCAGCAGGCTCTCCTCTGTCTGCGCGCTGTGCCCGTCTGTGGTGTGCTCAGCTAGGCGAGGTGTGTCTCCTGGGCGCTGCTCCCACCGCTCACCCTCGCAGCCAGCTTCTCTCCAGAGGAGCGCGTCGCTGGACGTCCAGCGCAGGACGTGCTCAGCTCCTGTGGTGCTCACAGCCACTAAGGCGGGCAGCTGGTGGGGTGAATCGCCCTCCGTAGGCAGCAGGGCTCGCTTCATCTTTGTGCATAAAATTACAGCAAACAAGCCTCAAATAACAGAGGACACTTTCATAATTGATTTATGTGAGGACTCTGAAAGTTCTATTACCTTTTGTTTAGCTCAGGGGGCCTGACTCTGTGCAATCCATTGCTGAAACTAATTACAAGATATAATTAAACTGTGACACGAAGATATTATACCGTTAGTTTACTAATGACACCGCGAAGCTGTACCACCAGCACAGGACAGTGATTATGCTTCATTCATTATTTATCCGTTTGCTAAATGAGACTCTGACATTTTCAAAAATTACTTTGAGGTTTCTTAATTGTCGGCAGCAGGATGGACTAGAAGGAGCTCTCCTTCCTCTTAGTTACTTATCTAAACCTCAGATGTATTGTTAGCAAAAAATAAATAATAAACAAAACACAACACTCAGCCTTTCTGGCCATTGTTCTGTCTGAACCCAGGTAGTCGCTTCTGCGCGCTGATGTCAAGTGATGAATAAGAGTGTCGTCGGGTGAGACGCCTCCGGTCGTGTTTTATGCAGTAACTCGGGTAAACTGTGGTACTTTTTGCGTGGGCAAAGTCAAGTTTTGAGCAATTTGCTGCCAGCTGGAGAAGTCTGCCCCAATTCTTCTTCTGAGCAACTTTAAGAAGCTATTTGCTTCTTTGTTCCTGTAACAACTTTCTGGACTTTATTGATCAGTAAAGAATTTGTCCATTGGTATTACTAAAATAGAATTTTTTACTGTGACACAGAAGCGCTCTAACTGGCACAAAGCAGGGCAGGCACTACCTCAGAGTTGGAGGCCTGGATGGATGTCCTCCCGTCCCTCCCTTTCGGTGCTGAACCATTTATTCGCAGTCCGGTGGAGCTCGGTGCTGCAGCGCTGAGCAGAGCAAGCAGCCGAGGAAGCCCAGCTCCTGCAGGACTTGCCAGCAGCTGAAGCAGGCCTCCTCCTGAGGCCAGAGATGAGACACGTGTTATCTTTGTCCTTACTCTTAAGAGAGGTCTTTTGTGGACAGGATTTACTTACCACCACCACATCTCTGTGAAGCCACCGTGATTTTCTGCACTGTGATTAACGCAGGGGTTTGGCTTATCATATTCTCAAAAACCAGATGCATTTCTTAGCTTCACTGTGACAAGTTCCGGTGTTCTCTGTTTATCTGCAGTCACTCTCTTTCTCCCTCTGTGCCTCTCCACCGCTCCCTGTTCCCTGGGTTTGGAGAACTTAGAAGGTAGTGCTGGCCCTATATGGCCACTAACCTCTCGGTCCCCGCCCCAGCAAGGCAGGCTGCTTGTTTTCATCGGGGCACCGCTGGACAGCCTGGGAGAGGTTTCATTGCTGCTGAGTCTAATGGCATCCGGCATCCGTAATTACGCTATTTTCTCTCCTGTGCTGATTAAATACAATTTGCCCGGAGAACTAGATGATGAATATCTGAGTGGAGAGTGTTGAACCAATAGCTGGTAAAATAGCCATAAACTTGTAGGAGGGGAAGGAAGAGGGACTGGGAGTTGTGGAGCATAAGCAGGTGCATGAGAAAAGTGCTTCGTCTACAGAAAAAGCCACAAGTCCCAGGTTTGGATTTCCTTCACTGGTTTCTGGGAAGAAGGCTTTTTCCTTCTTTTAACCTTCTTTTTACCCCCTCTGAATTAGTTTAGGAATTGCTCTGATTCGATTGTGTAGGAGAGTCCATATGTTGCAACCCCTGAGAGTTAAATGGGCAGTGGGGGGCGAGGGCTGTGACGTCTCCAGGAGTACACAGAGGTGGTCCCAGCTCTCCTCTGCACCAGGACTGCTCTGGCTGGCAGCTGGACACCCACTGGGCACTGGCCAGTAAGCAAGAGCGAGCGCTGTTTGCAGAACACCCGAGTATTTGTATGTGTTACAGCAGCCCTTGGTCTCTGTTAGACAGATGGAGGTGGATAGTGGGGGGAGGTTCCGCTCTTTGTGTTTGTTAAACTGGAATCAAACGGCAGTTCAGAAACGAATGAGTTTGAAGGAAACCGTTTCCCAGAGCCTTATTTACCCAATAAGCAGTAAATGTTTAACAATCTCTAAGTGTGCTTCAGAGAAACCCCATGATTGCAGTTGTTTAAAGAAGATGGTAGGAAGGAGATTAAGAAGACATAGATGAGTACCTGGTGCTTCGTGGACTCCAGGAAGCATCCAGAAGGTGTAAATCTGCTTGTTTCGCTGAAGTGGCACTTGCTGCAGAACATTTAATTCCTAGATGCAGGTGACCGACGAACGCCAGCTTGCTCCAGAAAAACTCACACGTCGTTCCAGTAACTGCTGGCAGCCTGGTCCTCCTACAGATGGTGGTGTCCTCACTCCAGATGAGTTTGAGGCCATTGTGGTGGGACCAAGGGCTGAGACAGGGATGCTGAGACTGCCGGGCCCAGCCTGAGCATCCTCGGCATCAGCTGAGGCTTCTCCCTCTGCAGAAGGCACTTCAAGGACTAACCGAGGGGGGCTCAGAGAGTTTGTTTAAACGCAGAGTGAAGAGCCCCACACAGAGCCCGAGCCTTTGATACGAGGCGGTGAGCTTCCTTACACTGCGGGCTGTAATGTCACTGAGCACGTGTGGAAGAGCAGAGGGATTTCTGTAGCTCTTTTTACAATTCTCTCAGCACACTCTAGCATTGAATTTTTTTATCTAGGTATTATGCTCCGCTATATAATATTTTTAAAAGTATTCCTGAAATAGCTGCAAAGGTGGGAAATAAATGAGTGATAATGTTTCGGAAACGTAAGCTTTTTTGAGTTTGAGCGTGCATATTCCCTGTCTTTGCCCTCCTTCCCTCGATGCTTCTGTACCTCCTACTCACTGCAGATACCTTTTCCACCCTCTTCT
>NW_010419098.1:79192-82918 GCF_000710305.1 Buceros rhinoceros silvestris
ATTATCTACATTCTCCTGAAGATCTTCTGGGTTTGGAGCATATTTTTACCTTTAAAATTTAAGTCATTCTTATTCCTGCACTCCTGTACCTCAAGTTAGACTTTGCTTTGAGCCTGTTGGTCCCAAGTCCCAGGGAGTAGGAAAATGAGTGCGGATGCAGATGACTGCGAATTGATCAAGAGCTACAATCAGTTTGCTATTAGATTAACATGACCCATCCTTTCAATCTGGGCTGGCAGGATACTGGGATGCTGAGGTGTAATTGATTCTGCCTGTGGGTAGGAGGATCAATTTAGTGACTTTCTGGGGTCCTTTGCAGCCCTGTTTTCTATTATTCTAATCATAGAAATTCTAATCGTGTACTTCTGGGATCTGTTAGTGAGCCGGATGCAGATACAGCTGGATAAGTATTAGCTGAACACCTCTTCCCCATTTCTCCCTGGGAGATGTGGGAGAAACGGTGTCCATCTTGGCACACATGTCCCTCTGAATTAAAAACGAGTTGCTATTCCGTCATTCCCGGTTTTTAACTGTATGAGAAGATCTAGACTGTTACCTAAGTGCGAATGGAAGAGTTGTGTGGCCGCAGCAGGTATGGGAATAGTGCCTCCGGGCTGAGCAAATGCCGCTTGCGTGGTCCTGCTGGGGGTCCCTCAGCCAGTTCTGCTCGGTGCCGCTGGTATTTCTCCCGGGTTTTTGTTACCGCTGTACGAATAACGTGCTCTAGCATTTTTTCTAGCTCTTCTCTCCCTCTCCACCCCGCCAGTGAACTGCGAGGCTCTAAATATAGGTCACCCCAGGCAATTAGGGAAGAGTTGCTGGTTTTGAAAGATATTCAGCAGGCAGGAAGCCCAGTTTCCAAATGAGTTATCAGGTGATGTGATGTTTGGCCTCAGCCGTGATTGACAGGGGCCTGTGTGTTCACAGATACATTATTTAAGCATGGTGAGGTGTAAGAGATCTTCTGCACTAATTACTTCGAAGGCTGTATTAATCACAAGACACTTTAATACTCAATCAATACTTGCATTTGTCAATGACCTTGTAAATCTCCTCCACTTTAACTCCGCTGTGTGGCCAAAGCAGACGCTTCACACCTCTGGGTGGGTGCCTCATCTTGCCCGGCTGTCACTCAGCAATACCTCCACCACAGAGTCTCATTTCAATTGCTTAATTTCAGCTTAAATTTCAGTTGCAAAGGAGGCAGGAGGAGGAGGACGGACGTGAAGGTGGCCGGGTAGCTGTATTCTCTCCACAGCGTCATCATTCTTGGTGGGAAGTAGGAGGCACGTGTGCTGAAGGGGACAGTGGATATGGCATTGCCATGGTCTGCCTTTGCTTCAAGCCTGGACAACGGTGATCTAAGGTAGAACAGTGAGGTCTTTACCGTGCTGTAGGGTGTACCTATGTGCATGTCACTGGGCAGGCACTGGAGTGCCTGTCCTAGTATCTTTTAGACATCAGGGGTGTGAAACGTGGTCATTTCATCCCAGCGAAGGAAGAAAGTAAAATAAGGCACGATTGCCCTGCAGTCGTACAGTGCTCAGAAGAGGAAAGGAGTTGTTCTGTTGGTTTTGTAGAAGGCACCGGGGTAGAAGAGGGGAACTGGAGATAAAAACTGTGCACGGTGAACTCCCGTCTGGCTGGAACTGTTTACTGTTTCTAGAGCTCTTCTGGCTGTTACACTGTTGTTTGAGCAGATATTTCTCATGTTCCCAAATGAATTGTACACCTAATAATATTTTACCTGCCTGGGGTTTTGTTGGTATTTTGGAGTCCTAAGGGTAGTTTACTCAATTGCTTATAAGGGATGACTGGAAAGTAAAGCCTGGATTGCTCCAATAGATCACAGGATCACTGAGGCTGGAAGGCACCTCTGCCTCATCCAGCCCGTAAGTCCATATTTGTCTTGCACTGGGCGTCCAGAACTAGACACAGTACTCCAGATGTGGCCTCACCAGTGCCGAGGAGAGGGGAAGGGCTGCCGTCCACCTGCTGGCAGCGTTTCTCCCAGTGCAGCCCAGGATGCTGCTGGCTGCCTTTGCCATGAGGCTGTCCACCAGGAGCCCCAGCTCCTCCTCTGCAGGTCAGCCCCTGGTGTGTACTGGTGCCGGGGGCTGCCCCTCCCCAGGTGCAGGGCTGGGCTGTTCCCTTTGTGGAATTTCAATGTTCCTGTGAGCCCCTTTGAGGTCCCCCTGAACAACCCTCTGGTGCATCACTGCTCCTCCTGCTTTAGCGTCACCTGCAGTGGCTTGCTGAAGGTGTGCTCTGTCTGCTCGTTAATGAAGCTCGTAACCCCCCTGGCCCCGCTGCTGACCCCTGCGCTGCACCAAGCGCTGTGTCTCAGTGATCCAAACCAACAGGACGAGGTACTTGGGGCAATTGCAATTTCCTTTTTTGTGGGATTCCTGTTGGTAATTCTTGCAGCACTCTCCTATTCGCCCCCTAACCTTGGTATCAGATCTGCAGCGCAAGATCTGCAAATATTTTAGACCGTTTTGTTAGTCCTTCTGCACGACCTCTTCCTCCATAGTGAGAAAGGTTTTTTCATTAAAAACCCTTCCTTTGCAGGGTCACTGCTTCCTTTCCCCATCTGTGGCACAGCAGTTTGGGGTGGCAGGCGGACCCACATTCCGGTGTCTTCCAGTTCCACCTGCATTGTGCTCCTTATAGCAATGTTATCTGTACCCTGCTGTCTGTGGAATCCTCCTGCAGAAAGCCTTATCGTCAGCGTACAAGAATTACCTTCTTCCTGTTCTAGTTGCCCCTGCCTGTAGTCACTGCTGTCATCTCTGAGGCTGCTCAGCTGCAGAGAGAGGTGGGTTTAGTGCTTTCCCTCTGCTCTCAGGCCATTTTTCCTGTGCTTCTGTTTTATTATTTTATTTTATTTGTGGTCCCTGTCATTCTGCCGGGGCAAAGGGGTAAAGAGATTTGACACTAAGTGCGGGGAAATGCTGTATCTGGAATCTATCTTCCAGACGGCAAAAGAATAAAAATTCATGGCAGGACAGCGGCTGCTGACACGTTCCCAAAGACATATTGCAGGTAGCATTATTTATTGTGGCACGGAGTTCATAGAAGTGCTACCTCAAAGCACCCTGAGAGATCCTAAAAAGCCCATCTCCCATCAGGTGCGGCAGATTTATGGCGGCTGCCGGCTGAGGGGGTCAGGCGGCGCGGCGCGGAGGCATCTCCTCGCGGGAAGCCTGGCTGTGCTCCGAACGGATGCGGCGCGGGGCGATTGGCTCAAAGGAGGGCTTGAGCCTCTAATGTTGACCATAAAATTGCAGTGACACGCTGCCTTAGATAAGGAGCGCTGGAGGGAGGGGACGGGGTGGTTTCTGGGCGCAGAAGCACTGAGCGCGAGCACATGCGCTCGTATTTTAGGTTAATGCGGGAGAAGGAGCGGTGGGGGTGGGGATGGGGACAGATTGATGGTCTCCGGAGGGAGCGGTGCACTCCCTGGGCTGAGGCTGAGCTCAGCCCGCAGCCCTGCGCCACGACCGAGGCAGACGGATCCGACCTCGCTTCCTCCCAGACTGGGCTGAGGCTGAGCTCAGCCCGCAGCACTGCGCCACGACCGAGGCAGACGGATCCGACCTCGCTTCATCCCAGACAGAGGAGGGAGAGGCTGTCCCTCCCGTGGCCCTGGGCAGCTGGCCGGCGGAATGCGGCAGCCGGGGTAAAAAACCCCGGGCCCACCGCCCCGCCCCGGCTGCCCACCCG
>NW_010419098.1:83067-87438 GCF_000710305.1 Buceros rhinoceros silvestris
GTCCCTCCCGTGGCCCTGGGCAGCTGGCCGGCGGAATGCGGCAGCCGGGTTAACATACCCCGGTCCCACGGCTCTGCCCTGCTAGCCAGCCTGCAGGGTGAGGGTGGGATGATGGCACAGCTTCTACCACAGGTTCTGGGGCGAAAGAGCAGATTGCTATGAGTCCACCTCCCGGTTAACGGGCACACAATTTTCTCACGGGTTTGGCTGTAGAAATCTGACCTTGTCCCCAGGCAACCACCTCGTTCATGGATCACATCTGCAGTCCCAGCGTAGGTGTGTTCCTGATCCGCTTCCACCATGTTTACAGTTACATCCTTTTCTGCAAATAACTGTTCAGCACATTCAAAATCACCAGATTTTCCTAAGATGGACCAAGTCTGAAGCAGCTCTGAAGCTTTGAGCTGAAGTTCAGAGCATGTTCTCCGACGATTCTGCATGACCAGGCAGGTCTCATAGGTCATGGATTCGAATGTCAGTTACAGTAAATAAATTAACAATTATTTAATTAATTGTTAGTGTCTAGAGGACCAGAGACCATTCTGAAATGCAGAGGGCAGTTGTGTGAGTGTCTTCATCTGTATGTGGTTTCACATCATTTTCAGTTCCAGCTGTTGGACATCAGGAGAGGTGAATACAGCTAGTAGGGGGATATGAAATAACAGAAGTGTTCACGTCATAAATGGGGCTTATTTTCAGGAAGATGTGTATAAGAGGGCATCTTGGTAATCTTCTGTTGTGCTGTAGCTGTTCAGCTGCTGCATGGAGAAGTATCGACAGCTTTTTCCCTCTGTGTTACGTCACTTGAGAAAAATCAGACACCTAAATAAAAAAGAAGTCACCCTTTATAGAGGCTTGTGGCCGAAAATCACCTTGAGGCATTTTTCTGCATATCACTTGAACACTGTCTGCTCTGCTACACCTCTGTTGTCTCATTGCTCTTCCCTCACCGTGGGTGAAATTTGGATTGTGAAGAATTCATCTGCTTTCACAGAATGACGTTGCAAGTCCCGTGGACAATCAATGCTGCTTCCCGGGTAGTGAGGCGAACAGTGACTATGGCTTTGTGGGCTCTGGGAGTGAGTTTGAGAGCATTTATTCACTGGGTGTTCCCAGAAACCTTATGCTGGGCTGGAAACTTCAGAGGTCATTAACAACCTCTCTGGAACTATGCCAATATGGTACTGATGCCTGGTGAAACCTTGGAGGCCGTCTGAAGGTTGCTGCTTCTCCTCTATAGTCCCTAGTTTCTCACCTGTGACACTTAGAGACAAAGAAATCCGCGTGTCTGCAGCTTTTGGAGTTCTGACCCGGCAACCAAAACGACAAAAGCGAGAGCCATAGGGAGCGCCAAGTCCTCCACTCGCAAAACCACGGAAGATCACACGATGTTAACTAAGCTAAAAAGGACTTCACAATTCGAGCGCTTGTCTTAACCCTGCCTCCACCCATCAAAACCAGACGCTTCTCACAGAGTTCCCAGATCAAAGAGGATTTGGGTTTCTCAAGGCAGAGGTGCTTGTTAGCAGTGACACGGGATCGCCTGCCTCTTGTTACTGGAGGTTTGTGTGGCCTCCTTCAGGAGCCGAGCAGGTTTCGGTGCCTTCGCCCCTTCCTTTCACACTGTGTCAAACCTGGTTCAGTTGAAGGGTTTGGGTCCTTGCCTTCGCGCCTCATCCTCACCACCTGCCTGGCCTGGCATTTGTCGCTGTTGGGCTTGTTCCCCTTCAAGCTCCAGAATCAAATTCCATCACCCAGCTGCAGCCACGGTCTGGAAGGTGCCGATGGCCATGGAGTGCTGGGCGACACGGCGTGGACCCGGCTGCTCCCCTGCCCACTGCCTGCCCGGCGGGCCATGGCCGGTGTGCGGAGGCCAGCTCCTGCCCTGCTGATGCAGGAGGGTTGGGTGCTACGAGGGCATGTTTCCACTGCCCGCTTTTCTTCCAGGCCAGCTGGAGGTTATCAAGGCCAGAAGCTGCTTCCCAGCTTCATAAACCTCTCGCGTTATTCGGAGTCATGATTCTCCTATCCAGCCGCCTGTGCTTTTCCTTGGGACGGCTAATCCCTCAGCGTGACTAGTGGAAGCTGCGGTATTGATTTCTGTCTCTCTCTAAACCTCAGTTGTGTTCAACGCTTGTTAGACATCTGAAGGAATATCCAGTGGGCTCCGGGGGCAGGCGGGGAGCGGAGCGCAGTCAGCTGCACCAGGAGACGTGTGCCTCAGGGCTGGGGGCAAGCCAGTAGGAAAGACCAGGAGGCATCAGGAAGGGGGCACGTGGGGTCTCTAACCCCTGGTGAAGCTCTTGGAACATTTACACTAGCACACACTGCCAGCTCGCGCTCTGATTGTCGGTAAAGAGGCATCTTAATGGACGTGGCTCAGAGGATTTGGTGGTTCAGAGGATTTGGTGGTTCAGAGGATTCGGTGGTTCAGAGGATTCGGTGGTCCCTCTGAGGATGTGCTGGGGTCCCTGAGAAAGGAGGCCATGTGCAGTGCGGTGGACGCATTTCTCCAGTTATACACAGAGGCAGGTGAAGGGCGACCCAGTGCTGAGGGCTTTTTTTCCAGTCCTCCCCCCGTAGGCTGTGAGAAGCCCCTGTTGGTAGGACACACACGGCTCTTTGGAAACGTGGTTGGGCTGGATCTGTTGGACTTCCTGTCGTCGGGGTCTGTCGTCCTACCCACTGTCACACTCCGCCGTGTACCCCGTTCCTGTCCTGCCCCTGGCTCCAAAGGGCTCCTCTGGGTGGGGGGAGCCCTGGGCGATTAGGGGAGGTTATGCGGACATGGGAATTGAAGCTTAGAGCCTGGATGAGAGGGCTGAAAGAGGCAAAAAGAAGGATTTAGCATATTTTTAATTAAAATAACAAGCTGGGACCTGTCACTACATAGATTCCTTTGTATCCCGAGTTCCTTTCCCTCTTTTCATCTCTGACTTTTTAGATTAGGCGCTCTCAGAGTAGGGATCACATTTTCTTCTGATCTGGAAAATGCCTGGCATACTTTGAGGGCTAGCATTGTCTCTGCAATAATGAAAACCCCCCAGAACGGCGCTCTCACGGCTGTCTCGCTCCTATCTGCCATCGTCGTGAGATATTTAGCACTTAAAATAATTGCACCTAGCACTTACATTATACTTTTGGTTGTTCACAAATTAATTCTCCTACCACTTCTGTCCATTTTATGAATTAGGAACAGAGACACAGAGATGTCAACTTTTTCACCCGAGGAAATGGAAGGAATTGGTGGTGGCTGCTGTATTATGGCATGCTGCATAAACTCAAACCTCGTCACTGTTTGAGCATCTTACAGCAGTGAGTTAGGAGAAGCGGCCAGTGTGCCACGTACTGTGTTGATGTTAAATTAGAAATTAGTAGATGAAGTTAGATTTTGCTCTATTAAACACGCACAGGCTGATCTAAAGTGAACCTATCAATCAAAATGATGATGATTGTATCACACGATTTAAAATCTGTTCTAACAGTGGCACAACCCAGAAAAAAAAAGATTTTTGTAAAGTGAAGCTTGATCCTCCATCCATGTAATTTAGCATAAAACCTAGAAAAGCAGCAAAGTAAACTGAAGTAATTGCAAAATACAAATTTCAATAGACCTAATACTCTGGAGGATCTCTGTCAGAAGAGTTGAATTTGGATGTGTTTGTACAGATGAGTCCAAATTGCACTTGAGCGCTGGCAGCGGGCTGTTCTGCAGGCTCTGGCTGTGGTCAGAGATGTTTCCTGCTACAGAACAGACCGGGAAGAGCCGGTGTGTTGATGCAGCCTGAGGAGTGACCTTCTGCTTTCCCGTTTTTCCTCTCCATTACTCAGCAGTCCTGTGTTGCCGTTACTGGCTGTTCCCGGCTACCCGCTCCCCCGCTCTCCTGTATCTGGGGATTTCTGCCTCATCTCCGGGGAGAGCAGCGTGCCGTGGGTCCCAGCTTCCCGGCCCAGGTGAAGGAAGGACACAGCAGTCTGGCACTCAGACCCTCACCATGAGTTCAGATTTTCCCTTGTTTATCACACACGTACGGGAGGTAACTCCTGCCTTGTTCTGAAGTTGTCCTTCTCATCGCTGATGTTCTTCTCATGCCCTGATTTTACCTTTCTGGAGCACCAAGCCGTGGCTCCCCAGGGCTCCTTGTTTTTTCCTCACGCTCTCACTGGGCCAGCTGCAGCCATACGAGTTAGTGGGTGCCACTCCGTCAAAGACACAGCACCTGCTTGTGTGCCTCATCTTGGCCTTAAGGGTTTACCCTTCCCCAAGTTCCTCGGGGTGGGAATCAAAGTATCTGCTGTGTCGATAGCTGGTGGGGAAACCCCACTGTGCAGCCAAACGCAGCTTCACTTTTCATACCGTTTTTCTTTCCC
>NW_010419098.1:87549-88674 GCF_000710305.1 Buceros rhinoceros silvestris
AACTACTTGCAATTAGTTACAAATTTATTAACCCATGTCCGGGTTCCCTGGACGTAATCCAGAGGGTTTTTGTCACGCAGACGTGTGCCTGCATGGGCACCCTCGGTGCTGCTCTGGTCACACCACGTCTTTCTGAAGCTTTCAGGTAGGAATAGTTCTGCCACCAAGTGTCTTCGTAGTTCTGACTGGAGATGTTGTTCTGGTTTACTGTTTGTCAGCACTGGCAACCCCTGGGTGTTGCTTTTAATTGTAACATCTGCCCCAGCTGCACAGGAATAAAAATAGCCTCAGCCACCTACATAGGTCGAAGCGTTGGCTACTTTTTCCTCTGAACTGAGTCCGGGCAACTCATTTCTCATTTCTGTTGGTCCAAGCCGGCACTTGTATTCCGGAGATGAAAGGTGAGTGCCAGGTGACTGGGCTGCCGAGCCTCTCCATCCCTTTCCCCATTAGTGATGGGGACTGGAGCACGCAGGTGTAGCAGCTGCACGCGCCTTAGCAGCACCCCCTAAAATCACACATTTGATCGCTCGCTTTGATGGTGTGTTCACAGTCATCTCGCCACAACTCTGATCTTCCCCAGCCGCATGGCCCTTTAAATACCCCCTTTCAAACAGGCAGGAGAAAGCGATCTGGTGGAGCTCTCCCCGTGCAGGATCTGCGCTCTTATTAAGGCTTTCCCTTGCTTCTATCTATTACTGCCTTCCTTTCTGAAGGAGTCAGCTTGATTCAGTACTTTTGGGACTTGGTGACATTAATGTATCTGTTTTATGTAACACGGAGTCATTATTAACAGAATCCTGGATCATAAAAAAAGGTATAACGAGAGACAAGGAGGGTTTTTCCCCTTGAAGATAATAGCAGTCGTGCTGGAGAGGAGGAGGGCAGGGGTCAGGGAGCCGCTGCCTGATTGGGCGCTCGGGCACCGCATTGACATTTCTGCAGTTTCATCAGAAAGTCTAAATAATCCATGTGAAAACTGAGGGTTATTTACAGGAGATACATACGCACTGCGTGAGCCGGCGAGATACCGAAGACATAATCTTGGCTCTCGGTGCCTGCTTTTGTACGGCGATACCCCTGCGGCGGCGGCCGCGGCTGCTGTTGATGTAGGGACATAGAGAG
>NW_010419098.1:88782-92789 GCF_000710305.1 Buceros rhinoceros silvestris
TCTCGCGGCTGTGCAGGGAGCTCACATCCTGGGTGGAAAAAGCACCGGGGCTGGGGAATATTGAAATGAGAGCAATAAACAACTCCAGAGGGCAGGAGGGAGAACAGGCAGGTAGCCAGAGCTAGTTAGCTCCGCGCTGCGCGGGGAAGGGCAAGGGAGAAGGTGAGGTAACCTTCTGGTCGATGAGTGTGTGCCGCAGGCTTCCTCTGGGAGGAGCGTACAGTCCTGTCCCTGAGGAGTGCTGCTCCCCCCCACCACAACCCCCCGGGCCCAACTCTGAGCCATTCCCTGAGAAAATCTTCCCATTTTCTGTGTTCCGAGCAGGCGCTGCCCCTAAGCCGGGAGAGGAGATGGGGAGGGAGATTTCAGCTGGTGGAGGGCTCTAACGCAGGGACCTTGCAGTGAGGAGGAGCTGAAGCAGCAGTGGAGGCTCTGAGAGCCTTGTAGTGCTGTCCCCAAGGGCCATCCACTGGGGTCGGCCAGTCCTTCTCCTTGCTTTCCTCCTGCCAACGTTCCGTGCCAGGGAAATCACCCGTCGGTTCGTGTGTTCTGGATGGGCATTCAGTATTTTTTCCTATCGTCGGCTTTTAAAGTGGAGCTTATTTACAGGTGGCTGAAATGCCTCATGTGCTTTTTAGACCTCTGGTTTAATATTTGTGCCTTTGTTAGTAAATTGGCTTTGTTTTATGTAAACTGACATGTAAGTATTTGGGGAGGGGAAGGACCTGGGGTGTTTTCTCTAAGGTTTTATTAAAGAATCACAACTCTGATAATTGTATAGAAGAAGTAGCAATTACACTGGGCACAGCATGGCAGCTCCTTTTCACCCCGGTTCCAGCCACACTTCTACTGATCCATTGTAACGTGCAGTGCGAGGTGGTTCGTGTGTTCCAGTGCAGTGACAGTGCAGCCCCCAGCAGCAGCAGCAGCTCCTTTCCTGTGCCAAACCTCCCACCCGAAACAGAATGACACCGGAGGGCACAAGGAGTCTGCATAGCTGGCTCCACGGTCAGGGCTCGGTGGGCTGACACATCTGCCCAGAGGTCCAGCAAGGACACGGGAGGTATTTCATAGCATGCCATGACCCACTTCCAGAGTTCCGACTGGTGTGGGGCCAGAATCCTCAGCTGTTCCCTGCTGTGGAAGTCTGCAGACTCCCAGAGCTGCTCAAAGAGCGGCTGCTCCCCGCTGTGGAGCTGGTTGCTAGTTTTGGGACCTCACGCCCAAGTACGTCCTGCTCTCGTCACTTGGTCAGACAGACTGAGTTTTACTATCAATGTTAAATAAATATTAAAAACACAAACCTCTTGGGTAGTCCTCTAGTTCCGTGTCTGTTCCACCGAAGGTTTGACAGCAGAAGTCTTCTGACTTTTGGCCTCTTCTGTACACTTAAGAGTTATATTTTATACCTGTTTTCTTCATTCTGCTCCTGAAAGGAGCGTAGTCATGAGCACAGGAGCTGCCCCTCACCCTGGGGACAAGTTGGGAAGACTGGTATCAGGACACCAGGAAACCACCTTCCGTGCTGGCACCTGACATTTTACTGCTGGCTGAGATCTTAGAGTGGTGCCTGTGCTTCTTCCCTTCCCTCTCAGCAGTTTTCCTTGTGAGGAAAAGCGTAATGAATTAATCTTCTGTAGTTTGCAGAAATGAGATTTATGACACAGGAAGAGCTGTTTCCACGCAGCTGAGGTCACCACAGGAACCACGGCAAAACGGTGTTTGGCTGATGAGTTCAGTGGCCAGGCTGGGGACTCAGCCTGGTGCCTTGAGGAGCCGCACTCCGGCGTTGGGCGCAGAGATGGTTGGGAGTCTGTGCGAGGTTGGAGGTGATGTGAAATAACAACACTGTCCTGGCCGCGGGCTGAGCTCCCTAAACCTCAGAACTGACACGGTTACGGACAGGTGATTACAACCCAAGTAGCTGCTAGGTAATTTGTGTTCTCCCACACCGTGCTTCCCATCACGGCAGAGATGGGCTTTAAACTGAAGGCTGAGCTTCTTACGTTCCGAGGTGAGTCCACAAGCAGGGCTTTAAGGAAGCCACCGAGTACCACGAGACAAAACCTCTCCAACAAAACCTTGAGTCGCCAACACTAGATTTGGATAACTTGGTGAAAGACCCGGGTCCACAAGCCGAGCTTTGGGCCTTGAACAAGTGCTAAGCTGAGTGTGCAGAAGGGTAAGCTGGTTCCCTGAAGCAAAGCACTTCCAGAGCCGCTTGGCGTTTTCGTTGTAAACCTCGCTTTCAGTTTGCTTTGAGATCAAACTTGGCCACAGGGCCACAGCCTGGGGGGAGATTTTGGAACCTTTTTCAAAGCGGTTAATTTGGACATTTTTCAGCTATTGAAATGCAAATACAAATGAATAATTTATGCATTGCTTTAACTGAAAAATATTTTAGTTTAAGAATACACAAATTGTCCCACAACTAGTAGAGCTTGTCTACAGAGCAGCTGTCAGTTTGGAAACGCAAGTTATAAACCTGGGAAAGGGGCCACTTAGCACTCCGTAGCTTCTCCCTCGTGTTTACTTTCGCATCTGTTGCTTTGACTGGACTGCTATGGAGTGAAGGAAACTGCGGCTGTACAATAATATGCACTTTAAAAAAAGATTATAGAACATATTACAATGTTATTTAGGAATCATTTTTATACTGTAATAAAGTTAAATGATATGTTTACGTAAGGCTTTAATTCCTGAAGGATTCCAAACTGTGGAGCCAGATCTATCAGCAGGCTAACGTGCCAAAATGATGTGAACTTCAGGAGACGTGTGCGTGTTTGTACCAGACGGGGCTTTGGCAAGACGTGCGCAGCATCACCAAGCCACGGTGATGTAACGCTCGTCTGCGGAAAGCTGCCTCTGGGCAAGGGAGAGCCACGGGAGGCCAGTGTGGGGCTGGGCCGGGCAGTGCCCCCCTTCCAAAGCCAGCGCAGCGGGGACAACACCATGTGTGCGCTCACACGGTGCACACCAAAGTTCCATCTCCTCACCCATGTGTGGTGAATTTGGAAATCGCTTTTGTAAAGAAAACACTATCAGCCCGTTGTACCCCCATTACCACGACGTGAAGGGAAAGGTCTCCGCGAAGCATACCTGGAGAGCAGGTCACCTCTTCCTGCGTAACAGTCTCACACGGGGACCCAGGACGTACGTGAAAATCATTTATTTTCAGACAGACGGTTTATAGAAGTTTGCAAAGCTGCAGTAAATTGACAGGAGGTTGAACAAAAGTGAAGGTGTTCTAGAAAAATGAGAACGTCGTCTCTGGTTTGTTTAACAAGGTTTTCTTTTGAAATGGAACTTTTTAAAAGAAAACCACAATCTCAAATTAAAGATTTTGCTTGCATCAGACAAAATATTGTTATCAAACCTAAGACATGTTTTAGTTCTGTTTGAGGAATATGACTGTTTCCATTTAATAGGAGACGCTTCTCTCAGGCTCCGGGTTTTCTGGGCAGGGATCAAACCAGAACAGAGCAGTGGTTGACACCTCTGTGCCCGAACGGACGAGGCGGTGCCAAGGCTCGCAAGGGTCAGGGTGACCCAGGGCTGGGTGTAACTGAGTTTCCTGCCTTCTGTCCAGTTGCTCCGGTCTCTGGGCACTGTCACCTCTGGCTAGTTCCACTTAGTGCTGCAGCAGGTTGGGCTCCTTTTCCTTTATCTGTTAATGGCCACAGTGAGGCTGTTGGTCCTTTCAATTACACCGGAGAGAATCCCTTAATCTCTTTAAGTATCTCCCCTGTTCTCATCTCATCACGCTCATTACCTCGTGTAGCAGCTCTATCCCAATCCTAATCTGGAGTTGAGAGTAAAGAGGTTGTCGTGGGGTTTTTTCCTACTTTAATTCTACTTGTTGTATAAGTAAGGAAGCAAAGAAAAGAGGCCGTGGTGGCGGCACGTTGTACATTGGTGAGCGGGGTCTTGTTTCCTTGGGACCGCCAAGCTGAAGGCCATCAGAGCACCGTGTGATGTGTTATCCTGGCAGGGAGCCCCGGCTGCTC
>NW_010419098.1:92897-94949 GCF_000710305.1 Buceros rhinoceros silvestris
CGCGGGCTGCCCGTGTCACTGGGAGAGTCACTTTCCTGCCTTGGTCCGTGCTCCTCCGTGTAAGCCAAAGCGCTGGTGGCAGCGGAGGGAATGGCCCTAAGGACATGCTCGGCGCAGAGTGGCTCGAAGCAGACAGCTGCCTGTTCTGTCGGACTGGGGACACGGGCTCTTCTGGCAGCACCTGGGTGGTCGTCCTCAACCGCACCACCCCGCTGGCTCTTGCAGCCAGGGCTCGTGCGGCTGACCCACAGCTGTCCTAGAGCACGGGGAGGAATGTAGAGGCCAACTGACTACAACAGCGGTGCCGGAATCCTGACAAGTTTATTTAACTTTTAAGGGAGGGTGGGAAAACATTTCTTCATGTGTATTTATTGATTTTCAATACGGTACAAAACCTGGCCATGTACAGCAATAACACGGAGAAAGAGAGAGCCACTGAGAACCAGTTACAGATCGACTGCCCAGCTCTGGAAGCAGGAGGCACGCGCAGCCCGCTCCCTCTGCTCAGCCCCACTAGCTGTGCTCACGGGGGGAAAAAGCTGGGATTTAAACCCTCCTCATTCGGTGGCCGGCTGCAGCGCCGTCCTGGGGGCTCCCCTGCCTGAGGTGCCAACGGCATCTCTTTCGCTCTGTCAGTCAGTCACTGTCCGTTGGTCCGTCCCCTTCCCAAGCCTTCGGAGCACTGACGGGAAGGACAGCAGGATGCGACCCAGAGGAGTGCCCCCGATGAGGGACAGCCGTTCGTGGTAGGGCTGTGGTGAGTGGAACAGCGCTCCACTCGGACCTGGTTGCATCCTGGTGTGCCCCAGCCTTTACCCGGAGGATCCGTGTCCCTTCAGCAGCTCCTCACAAAGCACTCCCAGCACTCGATAAGGTGACTTCACTTGCTGCGGGGAGCGAGGCCGTGCACTGAATCAAGGGCGTTTCCGTGTCTGTGCGCGGGTTGCACGGGGACATGGGTCTGCCCGTGTGTGTGCACCTACCTACCAAGCGATGGAGTGCGAAAAGCCAAACCCAACCCAGCCCGCTCTGGGATTGCTGAAGTGGTGGTGGTGGTGTTTGCCAGTGACGTGATACGGTTGGTAATTTCTTATGGATTGGTCTAAGAGGGAATCCACCTACAATTAAGGAAATAAGTTAAACTGCATTTTGCGAAGCATTTTTCTGTCTTTTTGCACAGCCTGCTCCCATACCGCCAACCTGACAAATCCCCCACCTCATCAGTGCCAGTTACCAAGGCTTTACGCTGCCCCTACATGCAGGTTACAGTGGCGCTGGGTGCTGCAGGCAGGCTGTTTTAGGAGACATAAACGTCCTTCAGAAGCCAAACTGCCGGTTCTTTGTGAGATGCGTGTGGGAATCAGCACCCAGAAACGTTAGGAGTGTCACCTACTGAATGGACAGAATTTGTGGGTGGAGTTTTGGCCTTCATCGCAACAACTGAGGATAAGGAGAAGGCAGGGAGCGTGTTTTCCTCACCCAGCGTGGCCAGGTCTGCAGCCCAGCAGCACCTGGGCATGGGGGATGAGCAGGTCACTGCAGGACCCTGGTCGCTGCAGGTTGCTCCCTCCCTCCTGAGCTGCTCCTTTGCGTGGGGAGAAGATGGCTCCTCGGGGAGCTGCCCGTGGCCGGGAGCGGCTGCTGAGTGTCGGAGTCCATCGGACACAGGGTGATAATGGAACCAGTTATTTTTTCTCCATTTTCATCTCAGCTTTTCAGAGTGACGTTGCACGTGGTTAGGCAAGCGCAATCTGTGCCCAGCCCTGCCCCGAGGATACCCGGTTTGGTTGTAGCTCTCCAGAGACATGAAGCAGGATGGGACAGGGGTTCAGTCCCCGGCTTTGTCCTCTCTTCACTCTGCGCCTCGTTTGTGGTGCAGGGCTGAGGGGACGCGCTCCTGGCTCCACTCCTGCGGCGTGGGCACAGCACCCCGCGCCAGCTTTGCAGCGCGGATGCGGCTCTGGGTTTTCAGCCCCTTGGAGATCGGGGATTTTTCTTGATTTCCCGTGGCGGATCAGGGAGTGCGGCGCCAGACCCGTGCCTTGCTGCTCA
>NW_010419098.1:95123-95406 GCF_000710305.1 Buceros rhinoceros silvestris
TCCGGGCCAACCCCCGCAGCCTCTGCCCCCTCCAGCGCCTCCACGGCTCTGTCTGACAAAGAAGGGGTCCTCGAGCCCTCGCTTTTGAAACAAAGGCTTGACGGAAGGGCCGGCGTGCCCCGTCTCGGCGGCGGGTGGCTGTAATTCTTGGCAGGGTGTGACATGCCCGTCCTCCTGAATTAGTGCAGGGCACGAGGCATTTAGCACGGTGCTAATTGTGATCAGAGGGGAACAAGCAGCTCAGTATGTGGGCACGCAGCGGACAAAACGAGCGCAGGCGCCT
>NW_010419099.1:0-6587 GCF_000710305.1 Buceros rhinoceros silvestris
CACCCACTCAGCTGGTCACCTTGGCATAGAGGGGCACCAGGCTGGTCAGGCAGGACCCGCCTCTCATAAAGCCGTGCTGACTGGGCCTGATCAGCCACCTGCTCGTCCTGTACGTGACGTGTGATGGCACTCAAGAGGAGCTGCTCCGTAACTCTCCCCGGCACCAAGGTCCGGCTGACAGGCCTGCAGCAACTCGGATCCTCTTTCTGGCCCTTCTTGTCGATGGGCTTTGATTGCCCAGTTAATTGCCACAGTTGATTGCCCCTGGAGCTCTGCACACTGCCTATCCCACAGCCTCTACCGAAGCACATGAAGCCAAGTGCCAAGCTCTTTTAGTTGGGAGAACATTGTCACCTACCCTCAGACACTCTGGCCATGCAAGATATCCTCAGAGATAAGGAGAGAGCATCTTCTCTAGGTGCTGTCTCTAGACCCATGATGCTTCTGCTGAAGCACGGCCAAAGGCACGAGGTACATCCCTCAGTCGCAGCCCTGTCGTGGCACTGTGCTAAGGCAGATGTACCTGCATGTGGCATTGAACATTATCAAATCCCACCTGCCCCAAGGCTGGCATGGCAAACCGGATGCATCCCACCACGCAGAGCTGTCACGTTTGGTAAAGATCCACACACACAGCTCTGGAGACTACAGCTGGCTGATTTCCATGGGGCCATGTGTTGGGACCAAAAGGAATCTTGACGTAATAAGACACTCCCAAAGAAAAAACAGGGAAGGGGGGAAAAAAGTGTTCCAAAGGAAAGTGGCCAATCAGACTGGATCTTTGCATTATATTTGGCTTGCCCAGAGTGGTGCAGGGTGGAAGAGCACCCTTAATAAGGGTGCTAATTAGAATATCCAGAAAAGTTGAAACGCATTCATGACACTGCTGACGCAGAGGCTTCCCCATGGCACAGAGCAGACATCTGACCTCTTTTCCCCGAGACTGGCTTTCATGCTAGCGTATCTACACTTCCATGTTCAGGGCTGACACATATAAAGCAAATAAATATTTCAGTTCTGAGTTTGTACAGTGCAACTGTGGGAATTTTTTTATGGTCCCATAACAAGCCTGGCGTCACAGGAGAAATATTTGACATTGTTATGATTTAGCAGCAATTCAAGATTTATCAGTGGTGAGTGGTAGATCAAACAGTTGAGTTTTAGCAGCAATTAATCATTAACCAATTTAAAATTGACAAAGTGATTCAGTAGACTATGTTATAATCAAAATAGCAACTCGGCTACAGGTTCGATAATGACAAGATTCACTCTAACTTCCTACAAGGTACCCTAAATTGAACTATGTGTAAATATATGCGTAGGTATAACCACAAAATGTACAAACACGCAGGCAGACAGAGTTGTTGGGATCCAGTGGAATATGTAGACACCCACACTTGTGAAAGCCAGTGTGTATATTCAAACATGCAGATAGGTAGAGAGGTGGATGAAATAGCTATAGTTAAAATCTCTCCCCTCGCAAGTTTAGAGCAAATACTCACAATGCTCCATCATTCTCATGGATGATTATTGAATCTCGAGAAGCCTGACTTCATCCTGGCCTTTCATGCAGTTTGTACCTGAGGAACGTCTCACCCAAGTAGATGCTGGATGCAGCCCGCTGTGATCCAGGAGAGCTTTAGGATCACCTTTTATAGGGTCTGAGATAATTGACTTTCATCAGGTGTTTTTCCACTCTGCCCACCTCGGATGTTGGAGTATCCTGGTATTTTCTGCCAGTTCTGCAGGCCCAGAACTTGCTGACTTTCGAAGTTTTGGTATTGCTCCACTGTCGGACATGACTTGGGTACAGATGTACTGGGCTGTCGGGAGGTGGTTGATTCCCAAGTGATAGGGAAATCAGTACTAGACTTAGGAAAGCAGTGACCCAGTGCACCAAGGAGGTGCCTTAATGTTCTGCTCCACTGTCTTTCACAACCCATGTCTGATTGCCCCTTGGTTGGTACGTGGCCCAGAAAGGAGGGGAATCACATCAGGTCTCAAGTGACAGGGGAACTGTACCACTACATCTGGGGTGAAACGTAGTATCTTGGGAGTATTTTGGATAAGGCAGCTGTCACTGGGGTGACTTATTTACCTGACTGATGTGACATATCTCTCTCTTGCACCATGTCTCCTCCAAGGTTTTATTGTCTTATTTGGTGTTACATTAAAGACCAATGTCAGAGACATCCTTCAGTACCATCTAACAACAGGCCCACTGTGACAATGCTGATCTCAGCCTGCTGCCTATGGGAGACACCCAAAGGGACGTGGTGCTGCTGGTGAGAAGGTACCCTCCTTTGCTGGATGATGAGAGCAGTCTAAAACCCTCTTCTGGGAGGGTCTGTGTGGCTGTGGGGAAGATGGAGGATCAGAAAAATACTGGAGCAAGTCAGACAGGACATCACAGAATCATAGACTCATATCGTTCATGTTGGAAAGGACCCTTAAGATCTAGTCCAACCATTAACCTAACACTACCAAGTCCACCACTAAACCATGTCTCTAAGCTCCATGTCTACATGTCATTAAAATTATTTCAGGGGTGGTGACTCAGCCACTTCCCTGGGAAGCCTGGACATCAGTCTGAGCTGAGGCAGTCTTCTTAATTTACTTTGCATCAGCTTGGTTTGAATTGCAAATACAGACTTGTTTTCAATTTTCGCTTGACCCCCAGTCCCCTAGAACTGCTCCATGTCAAGGACATCGGGTGACAAACACTTGGAGCACCACCTGCTCTTGTGGAAAAAATACAGTTTTCTCTAACAAAAAATGCCATGGTGCATTTTAGTGTGGCAGGAATTTGTATTTCCGCAGTACCATAAGCTCTGATTGCTGTGAAGCATCAACATTGCAAACCTAAGAATCACAGCATCTGTTTATAGTTTTAAAGAAAAGGTGCATTTCTACCCCAAAGACATGGAACACTTTGAAAACAGAATCATACCCTTTCTAAAGCCTGCGGCTCAGGCTTTAGAATAAAAGAATAAAATAGAAGAAGTCAATATTGTCATGGAATAAACACCCAGCCTGTTTTTCAGGCTCAGGTCAGGCAGAAAAGGTTTGTTTCTACAGCTAGCGGAGAAAAGGTGGTGTGGCAGAGGTCCAGCCCACTGTCTGTACCAACTCTGATGTAAAACAGAAGTGCTGGGGCTTGTATATGTTTACAGCAGATAAAAAACTGCCCCAAGAAGTGGCATCTGTATGGAAAGGAACTCTTAGAGCAGACGTAACCCTGCCTTCCTGGTGACTTGGGATCTGCAGCCTTGTGGCCTCAGCACACCTCTGTGTGGAGGGAAGGGTCTGTCTCCTAATTTCCAAGGATACGTCAAAATAATTTGCATTTCTTCCTTTTTTGTCTTGCCCCACAGCTCCATATCAAAAGACCGGGCAATAGTTGAGCTTTTCTTGTTGAGAAGAGCAGGTATCAGACTGGCAGCATAAAACAACTCCTGTGTCGAGTTATGTGCCAGACTATACCAGCCATACTGCCCACGGGTTGTACTTCAAGAAACCTCTCAATGGCATGAAAGTTGGAAAAAACCTACACATTAGGGGGAAAAAATAATTCCTTGTCCTGCATCCCTCTGTCAGTAGATGGCTCTGCAAGCCCTGGTGTTCCCTGGTTCACCATGCATCATGGGGACAGCTGGGGCTGGCAGCCCGGCTGCACTCCTTGCTTTCTGCCTGGGAAAATCCGAGGTGCCCCCAGACCTGCAAACAGCCGCGGGCTTTGTCTAACAACTCCTGTTCTTTCCTACATCTTTCCCACCTTCATCTTCGTCTTGGTTAGACATCCATCTCACTCTGTTGTCTCCGGAGGCCCTGCCCACCATAAGCGCACAGTCAGTCAATCGCATCCCAGCTCAGCGGTGCTCCCGTGTCTTTAGCTGAACACCGATGACATTACCTGGGTAAGTACATCAGCGCAGCTGCAGCCTTGTCCTCCTACCTGCAGTGCCCGAGCCACCTCACACACACGGACACTTGCTGCATCACGTCTCTGCCGGCAGTGGAGATACAGCTGTAAGCTATGACATACCATCAGGCACCGAACAGGTTAAGTCAGCAGCTGCCATCTAACGTACTGCAGAAAATACGACTCGAAACAGAGCGTTTTGTCATCTCCTTTCCATGCCTGATGCTGGGAACCTCTAGAGGTCCACTCTGCTTGTCTTTTTTTCCTATCTGACAATTCAGTTTTACTGGCATTTCTCTCTTGTGACTGTGCACAGTCAAAAATTGCGTTTTATAGGTAATACATTTGGGCTGGGGATACAAGCCAATTTAGAAAGCACTCTCATGGAAAGCTGAACAGCACAGGCTTGGAACAGTCAGGGAAAAGGTGCATCCTGTCCAGCCACACTGCTTTGCAGCAGATTGCTGTGGAAATAGCAGGCAGCTTTGTCATGGGTGGCAAGCCTAGGGAGCCTGGGGAGATTAAATCGTGTAAACATGATCATTACCTACACAGTAGCATCCAGGCTGGGCATAAGAGGTTGAAGCTTTACGTGATACCTAAAAAGATGGTCTTGTTCTCTAAAATTCTGGTACTATACCTGGTAACTGTGTTTTATTTCCTCTCCCTTAACACATAGGGTATGACTAAAAAAGGTCTCTCAAGTTGCTCAGGTAGTGGATGGCACCATTTCTACACTGTCATGCACTGAAGAGGTACAGAAAAATTTTTTTCTCAAGGGATTGAAATATGTTGAACTGACCTTAAGGAAGCTCCCTCTGAACTGGTAGCATGGTCATGTCATCAGAGCCAGGCTGAAAAGACCACTCTTCCCATGCTAAGCCCCTTCAGAGACCTTCCCTCCCCAGGGGGCACATATTGTTCTGCCTGTGCAGAGCATTTCCACAGCTGGGACCTCACCTTAAGTTGATTCTACAAGACTGTCATAAATACTTTGTGTGCTTTTTAAAATTTTTTTTAAAATAGTTTGTTGCCTTTCTCCCACTAGTTCCAACTTTCCCATTTATTTTCTTTATGTCTAAGCGTTTGTGTTTATGAAGATAAAAGCCATGGAGAAGTGAGATGAGAAGTTTTCCCACTTGAATTTCCACAAATGAAAAGCTTTACCTTGAGGTGCAGAGAAGATGTTTGGTGGCAGTGTGCCTGGTACCGAAGAGGGACACAATGGCCCCATCTGCATGAGTGCAATGTCTAGACACTGGTGTTCAGTTGTCGCATGTTCACCTTGGTGGGACAGTCCTAGGCAAAACTTTGGCTTCAGCTCTGCCCAAGCAGTTCCCAGGGAGGCTTCAGGACTTAACACAGGGTCTATCCCTAGCCACAAACTGGAGGAACCCACCTCTTTAAAGGGTGAATATGTACTCGTATGGATGGAACCTTATCAGACCAGACAAACTCAAGGTCAGAGAAAAGTCAGGTAAGGGGTTTATAAGCCAAAGCTGAAAGGGATGATGTTTCAAAATGGAAATCAAAATTATCTTTCTCAGCAATGCTGAGTTTTTGTTCCCTTGACAAATTCCAGGCAAATCAAGGCAAGCACATGCTCATTTAGACAGACAGTGCTTTCCTGGCCAAAAGCCGTTCCTTCAGGGAAGCTGCACAGCCTGCCCGGCGCACAGTACAAGCCATTCTGTGCCTATTCCCACCTGCCCAACACAGCCCAGCATTCAGCAGAGTCAGCTTCTCCGGGGGATGCCTCACAGGCACTGCATAGCACCATTTGGAAGGGAAATGCAAAGAGCTCCAGCTCACATGCATTGAAAAAACAGCTGCATCCATCTACAGAGTCCTTGCCCTGCTTTTCGACTCAGTCCCATGTCCTCACTGGAGCTGTATCTCCCCAGATGGATCTGACTGTGCAGAACCTATGTCCATACCTTGGCTGCAGTACGGACATCTTAGTGCAAACTCACCTTCATGGGCCAGTTTGGTAGAAATGTGAAGCTGTGAATCAGAGCAAGAAAGGCACCAGGTGCCTTCCCTTCTGTCCCACCTGCTCTGCTTTTGCAGAAGGCATGGTCACAGCAGAGTGACGCAGGAGCAGCGTAAGGCACCATGGCTAGATTAGGCAGAGCTTGCATGTTGCAAGAGCCCAGATTGCAGGATACATCCCAGGAGGTCCAACCCCTAACTGCAGTCGTCATTTGGGCAAGTCACCTATGCCAGCAATCACCAGCGGATTTCAGCGACTGCTCAGATTTCCAGCTGTTACCAAGCAATTTGCAAAAGGCCCCAACATCTCCTCTGGAGGAGCCCGGTAGCTCTGAAAGGGCCCCCCAAGCCATGTGCAACCTGCTTTGGCGGGGGCTGCCAAGGGTTGTTGGCACCCCGCCATCCTCAGCCTTTCCATGCCTCAATTCTTTGTCCCTGAGCACAGGGAAGGAGACATCCTTACACCATTCGATCAGGTTGTGTAGGAGGAATAAGGCAGGGCTCAGCAACCCTAGAACTCAAACCAGACAGTACCGTGTAGCACCAGGGCAGTGCTTTAGTGGATAAGGAGCCTTCGGAGAGACCAGCAGTTCTCCCCTCCCCATCCATCTCCTCGGCTCTCTCTTCACGTGTCCTCCAGCAATTCCTTTCCTCTTTCTGTGGTCCCTGTCCT
>NW_010419099.1:6683-18966 GCF_000710305.1 Buceros rhinoceros silvestris
CCTGCTGAGCTGAGCTGAAAACTTCTGGTCTTCCTTTGCCTTTGCAGGCTCCAAACTAACACCATGGCCATTATGCACACTGGGCCCCTTTTCCTGGGCTCAGTCAAATGAAAATAAAAGACGACAGGAACTGGGCTCCTTGCTGGGTTTTATCATTACTCATCCACCTTCGGCAGGATGGAGCAGGGTGAAGGTAGCACAAGGAAGATGCCTGATGCCATATAAAGGGCTAGCCTGGAAGGAGACTAAAATCTTTGGAGGATCTATTGACTAAGGATGCCTGCATGACTCTTGGCCGCAAGAAGGAGTCTTGCTCTCAGTCCTGGGGCCTGAAGTGACATATAAAGGCATGCCAAAAGTATTCTAGGCTAGGCTGACTTGTAAATAGCAAAGCCTCTCAGGCATTTTTGAAGGAAAGGTGTGTTCGATGACTAGGCTTTAACATATTAGAGCTTGCTTTACCCTGCTGCACAATAGGTTCCACCATTTTAGAATTATGATCTTTATTAGCCCCCAAGAGGTGTTTCAAAGCAGCCCTAAAGGATAATAGCCTGTGTCTAAAAACCTCAACATGGTGATTTGTCTCAGGACCCTGACTGTGTTACCACTCAAGGGCTGAAATCTGTAATCAAAAGCTCAGATGAGCCTCCACTTTCCTTAAAAGACCTCCCTCTGTAAGCATTATCTTCACATCAGCCTGCTGCTACGTGGCAGCAGGGAACACAGCAGCTCCTTCGTCGCTGAGCAGTACCGGCATAGCTATGCATGGCTGCAATTTTAAATTCTGATGTGGAGAAGCAAAGGGCTTTTGGAGCTGCTTCTCTCAGCAGTAAAGCCCCTGCCCCTGTTTAAGCAGTAACACTTACTCCTGGCAGTAACCAACAGCCTCAAATTAGCATCAGGATACCCTGAGCTGATGCACAATAAAGGTGGAGGAGTGGGGGCAGGGGTGGGAGTGTGCACTGTGGAGCTGAATTTCGGATTTGTGCGCACAGCAACTCCTGCACACATGTTGGATGGTCAGAACAAGACACATCTCGGAGAGACCCTCAGCAGTGAAGGGAGGGATGTGGGTGGAGGATTTCTGGCTGCCCATGAGTGCAGGAACGAAAGAGAAAAGCCACATCTGGAAGAAATGTTTGTTCATCAATTCAGATCTCATTCCCAGCCTTGGCTGCAGCTGTGTGCTCTGCCAGCCTCACCATAACGTGAGGTGGGCCTGGCTAAGTCCTCTTGAAGAGTATGAAACTGGTTACTCCCTTTTCTACTAGCCCTCCTCCCCCTCTCAATGACCTCTATCACTGACCTTCTTCAAAATCTGACATCAAATTCAGAGGATGTCTATAATAAAACAACAAAACCCAGCAGTCAGTAACAATTTTCCTTTATTACATATTGCATCAAATGGAGGCATCTGCCACGGTCTGTCCCGGCAGCTCCCCCTCCCCAGAGCAGCCTTGAAATCACTGGGAATCTGGTTATCCGGAGGATGCCAGGTACCTTAGATGCCAGATTTGTTTTCAAAAATCACTGTGTTTCCAAAACTGTATAGGATTTTTGGTTCCATTAATGTTGTTTGTGGTTTCCTTCCAATTCTGCATGAAAACAACTCTGCAAATCCCAGTGTAATGACAAGGAAATCAGGCTTCCCGGTCTGCTCTGGCATTGTCAGCCCTCTCACTTCCCCTCTGTCATGCCTCTGGTTGCTGAGACATGGAGGGACCACTGTGCCAGTTTTAGGGAACACTGTGCCCATGTTCCAGAAGAGCAATAAGCAAGGTGGTAGGAGAGGACAAGTCTTACACTACGCCAAGAGACTTTTCATATCCTTCTATCGCATTGCTCCCAGCACCTTCCTTCCCTTCTTCTGTTAAAGAAAATATGGGCTTTTCTTAAGGTCTCCCCATGGGTCTGATACAAGATAGTAGCCCACGTGTCAGAGCCTCATGGTGTGTAGCATAATCCAGGCCTACCTGTGCACACCTTGATAGCCTGACATGGTGCAGATAGCTCCAGGCAAAATAAAATCCTCAGTTTCCTTAACTGGAAAGAGGAGGGGGAGCTTCTAATTCCAGTACTGTTCAACTCTGCCACTAGTTTGAGGGCAAAAATAAATATCACTGCTGCAGATTGCAGCAAGATTGGTGGGACAATCAGTAACTGCAGTTGTACTGTGGCCTGTATCTCTTCAAACAGCGTACGATGAATACCACTCCGTGCAGTGGGATACTCTGGGGAACAGGGGACATTGGCAGTGCCCATAGGATGGGGACTTAATGTATCTAGAAAAGGATTCAAGGGATTTAGGGGGATCATCTGTACCAGCTCACAGTGTGATGTTGCAGCAAAAAGGACTGAGGCTGAAGAACAGATGGGAAATCTGTGCTTTAGTCAAACACAAGCTGTTGAGCTCAACAGGAGGAGCTGGTTACATGTTATAATTCAGTGTCATACAAGAAATCAAATAAGGTGCTCCAACAGAATGTAAGTTTATGATTTGCCAAGGGTCACACAAGATGTTTATCGTAAAGAAGAAACTTGAAGACGCATTTTTGAAGCCCCATGGCCAATGTCCATCCTCTGAAACTCTCTCGCTTGGAGGAGAACTAACAAACAGTTTTCACTCCCTTTCCCTTCCTTCACCTCCTCTCTGATAAGGAGTGGGCTGGCTGGAAAAGCTGTGGTTGCATAAGGCTGTACCCAGTACTGTTAGTGGGAAAGCTGCTTTGAGCAGAAATGCCGATGACAGCACAACCTTTTTGTCCTGCTGTGCCTCATGCTCAGTCCTACCTGGATCCCACAGTACCAATATTCTCCATATCCCTGCTGTAGGCAGTCATTGCGATGTGAAACACAGGTCCAAGGACTTGCTCCAAATGTTATCCTGGTCCCTACTACGATTGTCCTGGGTTTCACTTAGTTTTCTCTGCTTCACTGCTCTACAGTAATGGTGGGCCACTAGTTCTTAGATCAAAACTAAGATTGCTTTGGAAAAACAATCAAAAGGATTTGGTTTGGGAAAACATCCAAAAGGGGGAATGTTCTTGGCATGCTGGCAGCATTTGTTAACTTCATGTCAGAGCTGACACTCCAGAGATGTGGGAAGTGACACACGGTTCATCTGGGAAGCTTGGCAGTGCTTACACTGCAAGCAGTTCAGCTGTGCTCCTCAGGCGGAGAGTAGGAAGTGTCCTTGTTTCCCTCAGAGCATAAGGCATAGAGTACTTCTGGCATGTGTGCATGAGAGCCATACCTTCACCTGAGCACTGGGACCAAAGGACATTTCCTTCTCTCTCACAGAACCACACCACAAGGGAGATAGATACAGTAGTAATACACAAGAGATCAAAGATGTTTTTTTACTAGAGGGCTGGGAAGAGAAGGGTTATAAGGTCCTTTCCCATCCAAGCCTTTGGGAAATCTGCTGGACCTGCAGAGAGAGCCTTTGTGTCCCTACTGGCCAAGAGCTGAGCTGCCTGGGAGGAACAGGAAGAGCTCCGTGGAGGAGTGCTCTGGACAGGGTTGCTAGCAGGTTCCCTGTAGTGTTAAATGGAACCTGAAGAGCAGCAGAGAAACCATGTGAGTCAGCAGGTTTGTCTCCTCGGTCATGGCTGCATTCAGGCTCTCAGCTGCAGGAAACATCCTCCTTTCCATGTCCTTTCACATCCAGCTCTTCATGGCAAAGCCTGAGCTAACATCATCACAAACACAATGGAAGCCCAGAAAGCCATGGCTCCCTGCAATGAGATCTCCATGCTGACCTGCTCTGGTAGCCAAGGGAGGTGCTGGTTTGGACCAAGGATGACATTCGGTCTTAGGAAGAGTGGGAGGAGGAATGAGGCAGGCTTCATGGGGCTGTTCAGAGTGATAATGGCAGTGATTTTTGCTTCATCACCTCCTTTGCTTCAGCCTTGCTCAGAGGGGAGTGGTTGTGTCATCCTGACCACAGCAAAGCAGGAACACTTCTGATCTCAGTCACAGCCAGGAAAACATTTTTCTAGGGATTTTTTGCTTCTATTTTCATCTCTTTGGCCTGAGATTGCTCTTATTGCAACAAGTCACCGAATGCATATATATGAGATAATACTTAGCTAAATGCACAGAGGAGCACAAGGAAGCATTAAAATTTGCCAGAAATAAATAGATTTATAACAGTTATCACTCCTGGTGATTTCAGCCTGTTCACTGAGCCAAAGTTGAGTTTCTCTACTTCGTACATGAGCATCTATAAAATCAACATGTACAACCTACAAGCAAGTATACGTGAGCATACTCCTGTGTCTCCACAATTTGCCACCTTCCTGAAATTGTCACTCTGTGAGTACAGAACAAATGTCAAGATTTCAATTCTAATAAATTCATCAACCATCCAGCTTTGCATGCAGACATACTGTAAGTTTTTTTTAAATGAGATAGAATACAAACAAAGGAAAGAACTAGTTATCAACAACACCCTCCAAAAAGAGAGAAGCAAAGTGGAGATGGGAATGTGGTGCCTGCAGGCAGATTTATGTGTCATATTTTACTGTCTTGTCCACTGTGTCATGAATCTCTCCCCAAATCTGCATATAAGGATGGCACTGCCAACTTATTAGCTATTAATTATACACTGGATTCAAGCAAGAAATAATATAATGTGCCACAGTATCCATAAATGAGATCCAACAGGGGTAGAATGGGCTTTTGTTTCCCTCTGCAGAATTATATGCATGACCCAGTTTTTTCTATTACTGCAGTGACAGGAGAGACATAGCATTGTTTGTTCGACACAAAATGTGGAGGGAGAAAGGGCTTTAGCTTGCAATATACAGTGAATAAACTCTTGGATTGCAGAATAAGACCAGAGAAAGGATGCTCAAATCTCTTGCTCCAGCCAGCAATATTTGCAGCAGCATCTCACAGTTAATTATAACATTTTCCTGAACTGTTTAAGCCAATTTCAGAATTCAATTTCCATATTAAATAACCCTCTCCTACAACCTAGGTCTCTTGTTTGACATGCAGGTTGGCTTGACTTGCTGGTTTGGATTGAAAACAAAATCTGTGTGCCCTAGCCCCTGGTGCCTGTGGGGTTGGGAGGGGTGAGGGCCTTCCCGGATGGCAATAAAAATGAAGAGGGATTAGTGTTCAGTGGGGCTTCAAAGTTGGGAGGTGCATGGTCTTCACCCCTTTCAAACAATGAAAACTCAGCCTTCAGCCTGTGTGGTCATTGGGGTGAAGTGATGGCCACCTCTGGCACAGGACAAAGATTTTGGTGGCTGAATTTTCATGGCTGAGAACTTCCTGTCCTGGACAGAGGTACATTAATACGGGAGATGGGGAAGCATCTAGTTTTCTTGGAGAAATTACAGTGCTGATTTAAGGGCAATGTGATGAAGGGAACAGGGCAACACAGCAATTATCCACTATGTCTATACAACTTCCCCCACGGACCTAGGAAATATGTACCATATGAATTCTTAAGGCACAGACACTATGACATTACACACAACGAACTCACAGCACAGAAACCTACTTCTGTCCTTACAGGGGTAATCTGGGAACAGCAGAGGAAAGGAAGGCAATGGAGGCAGGACACGTGGCTGTGCCTGGAAGGTGGCCATAGTAGATGTGAAGAGGTAGAAGTGGTTCTTCCAATTATCAAGAGCAGTCAAAACAAAGGATGTTATTTTAATTAGCCACAACTGAAAACAAGACAGGCAGGGACACAGTCCACCAGGTCCTTAGGATGCTGGGGATAAAGTTTCAGCTCAGATGGACAAAGAGCTACTTATATCAGACTGTGACCACAAGGAGCCAGCTGGGAACCGGAAAGGAGAGTGATTTTGGGGAGAATGATCACAAAGTCACCGAATTAATTTTTATCACAAAAAGGAAGATGCAAGAGCAGGGGCAGAAGGATGCTGGACCCAGATGGGATGATTTTGACGCATGCATGGAAGCTGTGGGTAGCTCCAGGGGAAGTAGGAGGACCAGCACATCAGGGAAGAGCCCTAAGGGCACCGCGTGTTTATCCTGCCAGGAGGAGGGCAGAAAACACAACCACCAACCCCAACACCAGTTGTGCTGCTGCAAACCCAGGGCAGAGGGAGGTGGGAACCTGAGAGCTCATTACATATTTGCAGCCAAAACTGCCCTATTGCAAAACCATGTGGGGAGGCATGAATGAGTTTCAGTTAACAAGGGTGGGAAGGCAAGAGCAGAATCTATAAATACATCAGAAGGAAAAGAAAGAGGAAAGAGGTAATCAAGGGATGACTCATAAAAGGCCAGTGTTTTGTTCACGAAAAGTTTCCTCGTTGCCAGCTGATTCACTTCAATTACATGTTAATCAAACTAAGGAGCAAAGCAGAAAGGAACTGGCTGGAGACGGTTTAGGTGGGACGGAGGAGGTGGAGTCAGTACAGGTGGAGGAGAGTTCTCCAGGAGTTAAGTGGAGGAAGCAATTGCAATGCTCTTCCCAGCCACCCTGGGCCAGGAAAGGTCCCACGGGGCAGAAACCAGCAGGCACAATATCTCTCTTTAAAAAGTAGGAATTATATGCCAGGAGACTAACTTTGAGCCCTGGGAAACTCCCAGACAAATTATTAAGCAGTTAATACAAAGCCAGAGGAAAATATGAAGATAAAAAGAGAAGGTGAATTTGTCCACAATAAATTGCCCAGACCAAAGTAATGTTCAGCTCATGTTCCCTCTTGAGCAGCTGAAACGTGCTGCAATTTAGGTAAAGCTTTTGAAACAGTCCCATCTGACTTTTAACAAATTCTCTTAAATTAAGGATATACGGGGAAGTGAATCGAAGAAAAGACGCTTAGACTCACTGCTGATGATTTTCAGGAGGATGGTTTTCAGGAGGAGGTTTTGAGCAGTGTCCTCCTGCACCAGGAATAAAGGTGCTTCTATTCAATATTTTCATTTACTGACTCGAATGTTGGCCCAGGGATGCAATTTGAATCACAAGCACCCAGGAGAACCAGATGAGAATTCAAAATTACCTCAAAAAATTGGAGAAAAAGGCTGAATTGAACAAGATGAAATCCAATAAATAACAGCACAAACTGTGGCTCTTAGAGAAGTGACATCAAGTGCATGGTCCCCACTGGGGTGCTCTCACCAAGTGATGGAACGGCACAAATGGAGCTGGTACAGCAAGTCACCAAGGGTGGAGATGAGAAATCTGCTGTTGGGAAAACACCAACGGAAGAAGCAAATCTCCAGGATGCAATAACAAGACTGTTGTGTGTAAGCCAGAGAAGGTAATTATTCAACTTCCCTCTGTGCTAAGGTCTCAGTTGGACCAAGTCTCCTATTTAGGATAGACTCTGAAAAAGCTGTAAATTAATTAAAAAAGATTCAGATATGAGAAAGTAGAAAGGTCGAAGGATTTAACTTCGTTTTGCCAGGAAGGAGAAGCTGTGATAAAAGCTCTAGCATACAGCCAACTGTCACAAAGAGCAGATACTGGAGTGTTGCAAGAGGAAATCACATTAAATTGCAACAAGGTAGCTGCTCCATCTCCGTTAACCATCTAAGTGCCTTTTCCTGTCCCTTCTTCCCCCAGCACACCGGCTTTGGGATGCAAAGAGTGTAGCAGCACAGTGCTCATCGTGTGGGTGCACCAAGGTTGAATACAGCAGCAGAATGGTACCCGCTGCCCCATTCTCCACCTCCCTCCTCAGTGCTCTCTCATGCCCCGGGGTTTCCAGGCTGTGGCAGGGATATCTCAGGTGGACTGACTCAACCAGCAGCACGGGTTTTAGCATTGCTGAGCACAAAAGCAGGGGAAAACAGCCATGCGTCTTGCAGCAAATGAAACAAGACAGAGGTCTGGAGCTGCATGATCCACCAGATCACGGGTGTGTGGCCACCCTTGGAGTGAGTCTTCTAGCCCCCCACCTCAGCCCTTTGGACTCTAATCTGGATTCAAGCTGTTGAATATGCATCAGTTGAAAACAAACCCAGCGATAATTGAAACACTGTGCAATGCTTTTCCCTTTGGGAGGGGAAAAAAAAGAAAGAAAATCTGTTTGTGTTTTTGGCCTGGTTTTCCTCATTTTTTGCCACAGAAGAAAATTCTCCTTAATGATGACTGTTCCACATTCCCGCTCGTGTTCCTCACTTTCATTAATGTGAAGATTTAAATGCACCATTTAGTACTGACATGGGCCGATGAACTCATGGTTACACTCGCACTCCCGGCCTGCGAGAAGGATGCATGATTCTATGACAGGCAATTAAAAATCCTATTATAGGATCGTGGAATAAGAAGTAGATGATATATTAAAACAAGGAGCATGTTTAATTTATAAATCCAAGATACTGCATGCTGTGAAGTGCTGGGGAGAAAATGAATAAAGGACGGACTTTGTAGTGTTGCTCGCTATTAAGTATTATAAACAGCAATATATGTCTGGCTGTGAGAGCCTCCTGGCGGCTTTGCACCTCAGGCAGCCCTCTGCCTCCCCTTCCCCTGAGGCAACTTGTTTCCTGTATTTCCAAATCCAATACGAATTTTTCTTGCAGTAGCCAAAAAACCCCTAACCTCATCATTAGGGACTCTTTGATGCTAGCTACCTGGCCCTGGGGCTGGGATGTAAAGCGGAATTATGCAGATCCTCTATTAAAATTCAGCCCCAGTAATTAAAATTTAATAATAAAGACCAGCTCAGCACCCAGATGCTGCAGAGATGAATTTTTCAGGCGTGCTCCTTTCCCATGTATGCCCAGTGCAGTGGCCTGGGGCACTGCTCTGCTGGCAGCTGACTGCCTGGCTGGGAGAGAGTGGGCTGCCGTGGGGACTCAAATCCCTGTTTAGTTTTTGGGGGAGAAAGGGAGAGGTGTATCATGCGAAACACACAAACAATTCCATGGATGGCTCCACCCTTCCAAGAAGGATAGATGCAGTAGCATGCAGCCTGGGTGTGAAAACCACTTCAAGGAAGGCTGTCAGGTCACAATGAGATCCTGGAGAAGTGCCTGAGCCCACCATATCCTCCAGATGCGAAGGCTGAGGCTTCTCCATGGGGCCATGCTCTGTATGCATGTGTTGCAGTGGTAAATTGTCCTCTGAAGAGCAATATCTCTGGCTGCAGGAGCTCTGGTGACGGAGTGATGCTATGAGGGACTCTAGCCTGGGATGACCAGAGCCCAGCAGCTTGCTGAAGGGGGTCAGAGGAAATCCTGAAGAAAAGTCAGGGCAAGAGATAACGTGAGGGCAAGATATCTCTGACCCACAGGGAGGGCTGGGAGAGGAAATGGTCCATTAGCAGTTCTGTGTCTGGGGGAATCAAAGAACCATTGTGCATTGGTCTCTTCGCCCAGCTTTCTCAGCATGTTTCCACCTCCCTGGGGACAATGCTCCAGCCTCTCACCTACTTCTTACGTCAATGCCTTTCCCAGCAGATTTCCCCATCTGTTTATCATCTCTGGTGGTGAAGGATCTCATGGGGAGCTCTGCCTGCTCTGCATCTGCTCTTGTGACAGGCTCCGTTCTGTCTGTGTGAGATGAATAAGAAGCCCTTGTGGGGGGAAGTCCTGGGAATAAATACTCTAGGCTGGGGAAGGGACCTTTCTGTGACAAGGGTGAGACCCTGCATCACTGCTGTGGTAAGCTGGGGAACAATAAGAGCTCCTTGTCAAAGGAGCCAAGAAGGTCTTTGTCTTCATCCACAGAAAAGAAACAGTATCTTCCCACATCTCACTTCATATGGCCTTTAAAGATACTGTTGTACCTTGGGTAATTTGGAGAAGAACATTATTCTGCCTGGCCTCTACCAAATGTGATGACCGCCTCCCAACATACTTTTTGGCTAAAGGCCTTGCATACGGCAAAGGAAGATGTCTATCAGATCCTGGGCCAATCATACACCACGCCAAACAGGCTCTGAGGGTCATCTCAGCCCAAGGGACCTGCATCAAGAGGACAGCAAGTGGAATCAACCAGCAAGCAAGGACAGAGAAGTCCAGAACACTGGCAGCCCAGGTCCATGTGCCCCCTGCCGCCTTAAAATGGCTGCACAAACAAGACGTGTGTTGAGGGATATCCCACCCAGGCAGCCAAATGAACTCCCAAAACCTGAATGGACACGGTCTCCCTTCCCTCCTGACAGTGCTGTGCCCATGGGAGGACACAGAAGCCTGTAATTCCTGAAGGTTTTGCAATGAAGCACTGGCAGTAAAAGTCCTATCTGACGACCCTCTGTGCTCCCACAAGTCCTCCCATTGGCACTGGAGAAGGCTTTCTTGTAAGCCATGGTTCTGCTGTTCTTGGTTATTTCACTGGCCTACATTGCATCACTGTCTGAGCTTCCAGCCATCACAACATCCCAAATAAGCTGACTCCCCTAAGATGCAGGTAAGTCCTAGAAGAGACTTTTCAAACCTTTTCAAAGCAAATATCCAGGTGACTAGGGCAAGCCCACAAGGTACCTGCTGGCTGGTCACTCTCTTTGACTTGATTATTTCAAGGATATTTATGAACTTAATCAAAGACAAATGCCAAGTGCAGCACCTGGGAAGGAATAACCCCCAAGATAAAAAGGCTGGGGCTGACCGGCCGGGGTCACCTCTGTGGAAAAGGACTAGGGGTCTTGGTGGACACCAGGATGACCATGGGCCAGCAGTGCATCATCACAGCAAAGGCAGCCAACAGCCTCTTGGACTGCATTAGGCAGAGTGTTGCCAGCAGGTCGAGGGAGGGGATCCTTCCTCTCTGCTCACCCTGCTGACACCATGTCTGGAGATTGCATCTAGTTTTCAGCCACCAGTACAAGGGAGACAGGGACACATGAGAGTGATACCAGTGAAGGGCTGCCAAGATGGTCAGGGCACAGGAGCACATGGACTGGGAGAGGAGGCTGAGGCTGCAGGGCTGTAGAAGAGGGAGCTTTGGTGGGTATCTGGCAGTGACCTCCAACAGCAAGGACGATATGAAGATATGAAGAATGGCCTCAAGTTACATCAGGGGAGATTTAGGTTGGATATCAGGAAAAATTTTTTTACAGAGAGGGTTATTAAGCATTGGAACGGGTTGCCTAGGGAGGTGGTGGAGTCCCCATCCCTGGAAGTGTTTAAAAACCGTGTATATGAAGATATGAAGAATGGCCTCAAGTTACATCAGGGGAGATTTAGGTTGGATATCAGGAAAAATTTTTTTACAGAGAGGGTTGTGAAGCACTGGAACAGGCTGCCCAGGGAGGTGGGGGAGTCCCCATCCCTAGAGGTGTTTAAAAACTGTGTGGATTTGGTGCTGAGGGACGTGGTTTATGGACCCTGGCAGTGCAGGGGGGATGGTTGGACTCGATGATCTTAAAGGTCTCTTCCAACCGGATGATTCTGTGATTCTAAGATGATGAAGGCAGGCTCTACAGTAGTGCATGAGGGGAGGTCAACAGACACTGGTCATAACCTGAAAAGAGGGAGGTTTCAAACTGAATATGTGGAAAAAATATCCCCACGTGAGGACAGTTCAGCACTGATACAGGATGCCCAGAAAAGCTGTGCTGCCTCCAGCTTCGGAGGTTTCCAAGACCTGACTGGGTAAAGCCCTGAGCAACCTGGTCTGACTCCAGAGCTGGCCCCACAACAGCAGGAGGTTGTGGCTGAGTTCATGCCAAACGCTGGCCTTCCTGTCTAGGAACAGGACCGGTGACTACTTCTTCTCCCTTGCTGGGACCTCCACCAAACCCACAGCTTCCAGATGGCCAAAAGCTGCAGCAGGAGGCTGTGGCTGAGTTCATGCCAAACGCTGGCCTTCCTGTCTAGGAACAGGACCGGTGACTACTTCTTCTCCCTTGCTGGGACCTCCACCAAACCCACAGCTTCCAGATGGCCAAAAGCTGCCTCCCCCCAGCACTAGCAGAGAGGGGGAGTGGGGAGCCTCCCAGCACTCTCCCAGGCATCCCTAACCACAACATATTGTTCTGGGCATCACACAATAACCCCAGTTGGAGCAGGGCGCTGTGGGAGGGTGGGATCTGCAGTCACGTCTGGGATGCTGCACGTCACCCCTAGGAACAAAGCCCTGCGGGAGAGAGAAGGGGCTGTGCCCACTACCCCCCCTGCCTAGTGTGGGATGCAGGAGGGACAAGGAGTGCAGCCCTCCTTCCTCTGTCGCAATCAGCATCTGATTATCCAAAACCCGCATTGTAAAATTCCCCCCGCTCATCTGGTAATAATAATGAGAAGGGGAACAGTTCGTCCCTTGCCTGGCATCACTCATCAGGCGATGAGGCCAGAAGTGCACGTCCCCATGCTCCTGCTCTGAGTCTCTCCTCTTCCATTC
>NW_010419099.1:19050-28372 GCF_000710305.1 Buceros rhinoceros silvestris
TTCCTGCTTGAGTGCAAAGTGAACCCATAGATGGAAACTGGAGGTCCACAGGCGCTCCTGTTCCTGGGTCAAATTCCTCTCACTTCACAACCTTGAGACCTTAGCTCAACGCAAGCGCTATTGGAAATTGTGCATTAAAAATGGGCTGCCCTCGGACTGTGACTTCATTTAGGAAGTCTTCTTCTGAGAGAGGACAATATGGGGTTTCTGTTAAGGGCATCACTGAATACCTGCTAATGAGTAGTGACTAATGGGGGTGGGTGAATGGACGGATGGACAGATGGATGAATGGACAGATGGATGGACAGATGGATGGATGGATGATGGACGGATGGATGGACAGACGGATGGATGGATATCTGCTGTCTGGGAGAAGTGCATAGCCTGAGGCTTGAGACCAGTGAACTGACCACAATGGGAGGCTGCAGCATGAAGGCAGTAGCCGTCTTTCCCAGGGGAGCCCCAGAAAAGCAAAGAGAAAGGGGAGGTTGAACATTTCGCTGCGTGCTTTGGATGGGGTGATTGTTTATTGTTATATTATCTGCTTTCCTGTTTCCCTTGCCTCTCTTCCTTTCAGTGAAGCACTGCTTTGTTGTTTCTTTGTTCACAAGTGGGGAAGGATAACTGGGAAGGGAAGCAGGGACATGGTGGGGGGGGAAGGAGAGTAGAGGCAGAATGGTGGGAAAGGGCTTGCAAGGCAGGATAGTACTTTGAGTACCCAAGCTGGTTTGACTAAATATTCCCAGTTTTCTGGCTGGAGATCAGTGATGTTTGTAAGGAGCCTTAGAAATTAATGGTTCCTTAATTGCTCTCTTGTTTCTGCCAGAAAGGCTGCGTTTATTACAGCACTGCCCCTAGAAAGGGCAGCATCTAGAGCTTTTAGGGCTGTGCTCTGGCTCATTTTCAAGGACAACTTGCTCCATAGACACTTCAGAGCTTGAAGAGGAGGTTCCCAGGGGTGAAATGGAAGGAACTGGGATAAGAATGGGAATGTGGTGGCTACATGTGCTACCTTTAACCAGGCTTATCCCATAGGCACATCCTGCTGCTACTCAATCCAGTGCTGCACAGTGATAGGGCAGAGCTCAGGATGAGGTGAGCTACAAACAAGGACTAGTGCAACCTCAGATCTCCCGTGGCACCTCCCAGCCATCACCATGGTGTTCATCCCTCAGCTGCTGTTCGGATTGTCCCAGCAACCTGCCAATGTCTCTCCAGTTCTCCTAGTCTCAGGTCTTTCACCCCAGTTATCATTGTAGTCCCAACTGACCATCTCTGCTTCTCCTCTGACCCCATACGACCTGGGAATAAGTTCTGATGACATCCATAGTGACCATCCCGCATCCACAGACTGCCTGGGACCACACTCAACTGTCACTTTCCCTTGCATCAGCTTTGGTGTTGCACAGCCTCCACACACCCAAGCTCCTAATCTGGCACAAAAATAACCGAGTGAGAAAAGGGCACAATTTTCTGGTAAGTCAGTGCTGAATCGGGCCAGCATGAGGGCTAAAACAGAGGGGAGGACAGGGGTTGGTGGCCTGGAGCTGCAGGAGAAAGGACAGGAATGAGACCTCTGTGTTTAGCAGTGGCAAGCTCTTAGGTCAGTTCAAGCTGACATGTTTAAGCTATGGCTGAAGGTGATTTTAGCTCAAGAGTGGGACTTATCCGCCCTTCTCCCTCTTATCGAGCCTGAATATAACTGCAGTGACAAACAGAACCAGAAACCATCACCCAGGAAAGCTGCCAGGGAACAGAGAAAAACTGCCCAGTCCCTAGGAAGGACCTGGAGGCTGGTGGGCTGGGAGGGGTATGTCTTTCACTGAGCTAGCCTGTGAACTCTGCGTTGATTTACACATCAAACCTCAAGAAGGAACGTTAATCTCTCCAGCAATAATCTGCTCTATAGATGCTCCCTTCCAGAGTAATTTAGCACCAGGGCTAATTCTAAATTTCCTGAAGGAGGATTTGCACACAGTAACACTGTGTGAAGGCAGGAGAGTGCCAGACTGCTGGGAGTTTCCTGCAGGCTCTTCTTGCCTCCTAAACTGGTGTTTAATGAAACGCTTGAGCTCTCTTGTGCTGGAGGTCTTGCTCCCTGGGTCTTCATCTGCATTGAAAGCTTACCCAGCTTCTTAAACAACCCACCAAGTTACTCTAACCAACATTAAGTCTATAAATTAGTCTTTAAGCTATGTCTGCTTATGTGATGATTAAATAGCCTGAAGTGATCTAAATCAGCCAAACTTGGGTGAGGCTTTTAAATAGTTGTGCTGAGCTGCAGGAGCCCATGAAAGTCATGAACATCTTGCTACCTCCAAGCTGCTTTCCCTGTTGCCCACTGTGCTGAGGACATCCAGCCACCGCTTGGACCCCAGGCAGCTGCCTACAGACACAGCAGGCTGCTACATGTGTGCTTTCCACTGCCGACCGCTCCAGCTGCCTCGCAGCACTCAGACAATGTGGCATGGAGCACCCAGCACTGCCAGGACTGAGGCTGCACAAATCCTGGTGATTCAGAGATCTGGCATGTTCCCAGGCTCCCTCACCTACATATACTGTGAGTGATACGTTACTAATATCCTCATTGGTTTTCTCTGTCTCATCCATGAATTCAGCCTTATGTCCCCCACACTACAACGCCTGCTGAGCTCTCTTCATCCAGGGGCTCCTCCACGCCCATCACCATCCTCACGGATGCTGGGGAGGCTGTTTGCCCTCCTGGCCTGCCTCTGTGCTGCGACCTGCTATCTGGGGGAACCTCTGAAAGGCTCTGGGACCTCGTCCCTAGGTGGCAATAACCCATGTAAAGGGACTCCTTTCCCCTCTTCAAGGATGCTGAGTTTTATGAGTGCTTATGTTGCCTGGTCAGGCATTATTTTAAGCTTTTTGCCTCTCTTTGCCATTACCCTTAGTGATCACCCTGGATGTCTCCATATCCTGTGCGAATACATCAGATATGATGTACAGCACAGGGCCAGTGGAGCCCCTGTGAGTTACTTCTCACCCCAGCCATCCTCCTCCCATGAACATCATTATCTGGTGGCCATAAACCCCTTGGTACAGACAAATGCCCAGCCCTGTGAGCCCTCAGCCCCAGGGCAACGATTTGTGGGGTCACCCTTACATCAGGAGTGGGTGTGGGAAGAGACCTTAAGCTGTGACTAAGATTATCCATGATAACTCATCAATGAGGTCTGCCCCACTGGGTGCAGCTGGGGCAGCTGATCAAGGTCACTCGGGAAGTGACATTCTCCTGGGGCTCCAAAAAAAACCCCAAGGCTGCACAGCTGGCTTTGAGCCCTTGCTCGAGAAAAAAAAAAACCAAAACACTGTGCTGAGCTGAGTGAAATGAAGCCTGCTGGGTTAGAGACGGTGAGAGCTATTTGCTAGTTCACCTCTGTACCAGGAGGATTTAGGCTGGATTAGGCAGTAGCTGCCTGTGCCACTCCAACGGTCCTTCTGTAGACAACACAGAATGTAAAGCCGGCAGCATCATGTGCGCTGAGTAATCTGACACGAAAGGGATCCTGTGTCCAGAGCTGACATGAATCACAGATTTGCAGGGAGGGCTGATCAGTGTCTTTTTGAGATATTGAATCTACCATCCTCCCAGGAAAGCACCTGGCTTGGCGAAGCTCATACTAAGTTTTGCAGTGCTTTCCAAAAGCTCTACAAACCATCCTGTCATCATTGTTACCTCCCTATCCCACACAGGTGGTTCTGGGTTCAAAGAAGCAAGACCACATGTGGTTTCCTGCTTACTGTGAAGCGCTCAGCTTTGCTGCCAACTATCTGATTGTGGCTCTACCACTTAATTTGTTGCTTTGATTTCTCCATCATAAGCTTAGGGACACTGCAAGACTTTTGGTTACATGTATAAAAACTATCTTCAGAATTTTTTATTTCCAACTTCATGACCACCACCAGGAGGCTCTGGCTGAGAGCAAGGCTTGGCTTTGTGGGCATCGTTCAAGCCTCAGCCCTAGAGCACTTGCACCCAAGGAGAAGCAGGAAGGTCAATGAGGGCACTACATGATATGCCCAGAGTCATAGTGGTTTTGGTGAGGTTGGGAGGAAGCTCCAGGCTTCAAAATCTGAGCCTCACTCCCCAGCTAAGCCAACAGACCTCCTGCAAAACAAGTCTTCATATAATCAAAGGGATAACCCACCCTTCACCCCCAAAGAAGCATTAACTTTACATATGTTCATTATTTTTCTCTGAAAGTGCAGACATTACTGCTGGGCTTGTTCCACCTGCGCTGGCCTCGGTGTGCAGGAGCCGTGGCTTTCAGACAGAGATAAGCTGTTCTGTTTTACAGCACCGGTGTTACTGTGCTGCTCTGGGGGCAGAAGGGAAACAACTTCACAGTGAGTCACTGACCTGGAAAGGCTTTGATGTGTCAGTCTTATGCGCCCCTCTCCTCTTTCTCACCAGAGGTGAAAACGCAGCACCAGCTGTGCTTCACATGCAGCCTCATCTGCCCATCTCACCTGCTGGTAATGTCACTGCTATCACCCTGGTGCGGGGTTAAAGTCATGTTTGTGCACTTAGTCTTGCCATCAGCTGCTGAACTTCTCCTTTCTTAAGGCCCTCTGAGAAAGCAGGTTCTTCTGCTGTGCATCGGCCTTTTCCAGAAGAGAGGGCAGCTCAGTAGTGACGGCCACCAAACAGGCATCAAACAGCACTGCATTTTACTGCCCAGCTACCCTCCCCGGCTCCTTGTCCTGACATCCCATGGGGTACCTAGGCAGGAAACCCGTCAGTGATAATACACCTTCGTTAAGGAAGTCACTCTCCTTCAAGATGCTTCTCAGGCAGTGGAATCAAAATAATACATAAGAGCAACTTGGAGCTGGCAAATCATTTAAGGCAGGAACTGGATTCTTTACAGGAAGACTCAGACTCAGCTCTGTAACAGAAAACATGATTTTGTTTTCCCACAGCGTAAGGTGAGAAAAGCTCTTTTAATAAGGAGACGACAGAAGTACACTCTGTCCCAGTCTGGACAAATGGCCACTGGGGAGCTGCTCTGTCTGCTGATAGGGAGAACATTCTCATGCTCTTTTTTTGTTGTCATCTCACACTGGAGGATCAATGTTTTTTCATCTCACCTCAACCACCCAAAAGACCTTCCTGCAGGCAATCCTGCATTTGCCACGGGTACTGCTAGAACCACTGTGTTTATATATGTGGGGGCGTATATATGGTCCTGCTGGGAACATCTGCTCTTGGTAGACATTTCCCTTCCTGATTTCCTGGAGATCATAAGGGGGGCCAGAAGGGCAAGAACTCCTACCCAAACTCTCCCTCAGCCAGGGAAGTCTATGAGCTTTGTTGCTTTAACTTCCCGATTTATGTTAATGCAAATGATAATTTTGGTTTCTGTATGAATTGAAGCTGCAAATTTTCCCATGTGGTGGCTACTTTCCCATCCCAGCCACAGAACATAGAAAGGTTCTGTTTCTACAGATGTGGAACCGATGGTCCATGTTCAGAGAATGAGAAAGTCCGAAAGAAAATTACGGCCGCCCTGTTAGCCTGGCTTCTTTTCTTGTAAATAAGCAATGAGAAAATGCTTTCCAGAACACTTCTGGCTTCTACAGGGTGAAGCAAGTGATAGTTCTGTAGCGTATTCCTGAACATTTCCCAAAAATCTTTTAGCAAAACAGTTCCTCCCGTTTCGTGAACGTGCTTTAAACAGCCTCAGATAACTAAGCAGGACCACGGGCTTTCCCTCGTGAGAGGAGAGATTGCCGTTGAAGAGAAGATAGTTTCAGGTGGAAAACCAGGTCAGTGGATGTCCCTCCATCGCTCGCTTGGACTCCGGCCACCATCTTAGTGAAGAGCCAGGGTTCTCTCATCAACATGAGCAGCAAGGTTCAACAAGTCTGATTAAAAATACTCTCCTTCTTGTTTTTTTAATAGGGTTACCAGTTCACCGGCCTGCTTGATCCCATGGGACTGTATTTGCATGACTCATGGGGTGGCACAAGGGGGAAAAAGGAACCGAATGCAGGGAGGTGAGGAGGAACTTCTTGAGCCACTGCTGCCACCAAAAACACTTAACATGAGACTCTGACCTGAGTCACTCACTTCCCTATTTTCCTTCCAAGGAATGAGAGAAGTGGAGATTCAGCAAGCTGGGTGTTAATAAGCATTTATGTTGCAGCCAGTATGAACCAGTCTAGGCAGCGTGACTGGTGTTTGTCATTACAAGGACTGCGAGAGGGGGGTGAGATGAGGGATTCACAGTTCAGCCCACGCATTTTTGGATAATCTGTGGACTGCCTTTAGGTTCTGTATAAATAATAATAATTAAAAGCGGATGTAACTAATTGGAACCCATTCCATGGCAGTAACATGATCCATCTTATTGCCAACCCCCTGAGTCACTCTGTCCTCCCAACGATTATTTTTCTGCTTTTCCCGAATACAATCTGAACGCTGCCTGATGGATCTAGCGTGGGTTGATGCTGACAGGGTGTTTCAAACCCTCTTCTAGCCTGGACACAACCAGCCCAGTTAGCTCCACACCAGTGGGGCAAGGCTTGTCCTGAATTTCATCAGAAAGCTGCACGTTTTTGAAAACCTCCTCCACTATCCACCAGTCTGGTGTTGACATAGTTATCACCTATTTGTTGCCCAATGTATTTTGTATTAAAAGCAGTGATGGGAATCTCAGGTTGCTTCTGGGCAGCCTTACTGGGTCTTGCTTTGCATCGTGATCTCTATTTAGGATCTCTCTTCCTTGACCTCCCGGAAGAGCACGTTGTTGCTGGGTTTGGTGGCCCTGGGAGAAGGCAAAGCTCAAAGCAGGGCTCTGCGGCACTTGCATAGCAGCACAGCCAGCTGTGGAGGAAGGTCCTATCCCTGCACATGTGACAACGGTCTGTCTTGTTCCTTCCTGGGAACAGCAGTCCTGCCACTTCCACCCCAGCTTGGGGAGAGAAGCTCTTCTCCAGGCTCATTCCCAGGCTCCTGAGGGTCGTTGCTCCTTCCAGCTCCCTTCCCAGATCAGATATGGAGAGAGTCCAGGGAGAAAAAAATCCACCTTTGCTGGGAAAGGAGCCTTCTAGCTGGAATCAAACCTCCCTGAAATCGGAAAGAGACTTCTTGTGGGCTTCAGAAGGGTTTGGAAAAAAACCCACACTCCTGTAGAGCAAGAACAGCGCTTTTCTTCTTTTTTTTTTTTTCTTTTGCCGTCTGTTTTTTTTTGAGATTTTTGGTCATTTCCAGGGGTTCTGTTGCTGTTCACATTAGGGTGGCACTGAAATTGTCCTTTGCTTCATCTGCCTTCAGGATGCCTCCAGGAGGTGACTGTTGGTCAGTAGGATTCCTGCAGGCTCTGGAAATGAGTTGTTTGAATGTCTTCCCCAACAGACAACCAGCAACGTAGAGTCATGTAATGCTGTGATTTGGTGCTCTCATAAACCCTGAAGGCCCTAATCATCCTTAGCTGGGGACTCCTCCATCCCTGCCCTGGTCTCCTGGTCAGACCTTGGAAGACCTGTTCCTGTCTCCTGGAAGGAGCCTGGACTTCCATTGCAGCCTTTCCAGTCTTGTCTCTGGCCTCATCTCCTGTTCCTCCTGACACCCTGGATAGGTCTGGATCTGTTTTCACCACTTTCCATGGCCATCAATGGACACCATGACCAGCACCCTGTTTGAATGCTGTAGGATCTGCCTGTGCTGTGGCCACCCTCAACTTCCAGCTAATCCTTATTCATGGGGGGAGGAGTCTGCTCCCTGATGCATTCATTCATCACACAGAATGTGCTACATGTTCGTAGAATCATAGAATGGTTTGGGTTGGAAGGGACCTTTAAAGGCCATCTAGTTTCAATACCTCCGCAATAAGTATAGAATCATAGAGTTGTTTTGGTTGGAAGAGACCTTTAAGATCACCAAACCAACCATTAATCCAGCACTATCAAGTCACCACTATGTAGCGGTGTGTCCTTCAGTACCACATCTACACATTTTAAATATGTCCAGGGATGGAGACTCCATCACTTCATGGGCTAGTCTGTTCCTGCCCTTGACGACCTTAGTGAAGTGTTTTACTAATACCCAAATCAAACCTCCCCGGCACAACTTCAGGCCATTTTCTCTCGTCCTATTGCTTGTTACTTGGGAGAAGAGTCCAAACCCCACCTCAGCACAACTTCCCCTCAGGGAGTTGTAGAGAGTGATAGGGTCCTACCAGAGCCTCCTTTTCTCCAGGCTAAGCAACCCCAGTTCCCTCAGCCACTCCTCATAGGACTTTGTGATCTAGACCTGTCACCAGCTTTGTTGCCCTTCTCTGAACCTGCTCCAGCATCTCAACGTCCTTCTTGAAGTGAGGCGCCCCAAACTGGACACAGTACTCAAGGTGCGGCCTCACCAGTGCCGAGTATGGGGGCACAACCACTGCCCGCCTCCTGCTGGCCACACTACTGCTGACACAAGCCAGGACACTGTTGGCCTTCTTGGTCACCTGGGCACACCGCTGGCTCATATTCAGCTGCTGTCAAACAACACTCCCAGGTCCTTCTCTGCTGGGCAGTTTCCAACCACTCCTCCCCAAGCCTGTAACATTGCAGGGGGTTGTTGTGGCCCAAGTGCAGGACCCGGCATTGATCTCCTTGAACCTCAGCCCACTGGCCTCGGCCCGTTGATCCAGCCTGTCCAGATTCCCCCTAGAGCCACCCGACCCTCAGGAGACGAACCCTCCTGCCCAGCCTGGGTGCTGAGCATTTTCCATTCGTTCCAACATCAGGGCGCTTGGCACACAGATGGATTCGGGGTGGTGGGGCATCGCCCCCAACCCCGCAGCTCTGCACACCCTGAGAAGGCGGGTCACTAGAGTGAAGCATCTGGGGACCCCGGAGGGGATGAGACGCTGCGTTAAAAACACCAGGGGGGTGTGTTGTTTAACCATGCCTGTTTCTGTGTTCTTGATCTTCTGTACTGCCCAATTTAGACTCCTAAGGCCAATCAAATATCTGACTTTTACTGAGCTTCTAATAGCCTGAAAGGTCTTCAGTCTACACTAATTACCCACAGTTTGAAAAGTGTGTGAGTGTGAGTGTGTGTGAGTGTGTGAGTGAGTGTGAGTGCGTGTGTGTGTGCGTGAGTGTGAGTGTGTGTGAGTGTGTGTGTGCGTGTGTATGAGTGTGTGTGTGAGTGTGCGTGTGTCCTGGCGAACCGCGCAGGCTGCGTTTACAGCAAGGGGGGGACGCGGTTCCGCATGGCGCTGCGGAGCGTCCAAGCAGCGAGCGGTTCTTACGCGGGCGCGGAGCGGGCGGGGATGGACTATGAGGCGGGGGAAGATGGGGA